>NC_133903.1:16157055-16435769 GCF_964199755.1 Larus michahellis | reverse complement strand
CTCCCAGCATCTCCGGGGCCTGCTCTGGCCCTGCTCCAACAGCTCCGTGTCCTTCTGCTGTTGGTGCCCCAGGGCTGGCGGCAGCACTGCAGGGGGGTCTCACAGAGCGGAGCAGAGGGGGAGAATCCCCCCACTCGCCCTGCTGTCCACGCTGCTGGGCATGCAGCCCAGGGTGCTGTTTGCTTTCTGGACCGTGTGCTGCAAACCTAACTCTGCTTTCAGATGTACCTTCCAAGGTCTAATGATTTTCCTGCCTGGAAGAAAGACTACTGGGATAGCGAGAACAGCCCTAGGGTAGGCTGAAAGGTGGTGCAAGAGGACAATGGCTATTCAGTCAAAGTGCCATCAGGACTAGCTAGACCCTCCATCCATCCCTCTGCCCAGCTACGCCTACAGAGCCCCCCCAGCCTACTGACAATTTCACCTGTAAAATCGTGTATTAATGTTTTGTTAGTAAGAAACCAGCCAGACTGCAACTTGGGGCTGGAAAAGAAATGTCACGCCAGGGTTGGGAATGGGACGAAACTGCACGGAGACAGCAGAGCCAAGGTCATGCTGCCCACCCGAAAACAAGTTCATAACACTCAGCAAGGGGTAGAAGAAGGGGTCTTCACATCTCTGCTTCCTTCTACTCTGGGATTCCCTGGAGTGGGGAGAAACCGTGGCGCCTTTTGGACAGAGATTCCTCATTTCCATCAGAGAATAAAGCAGCAAGCACGGTTTAACTCGCCTTCTTCCAACGCTGGGCAGGGGCGTGTGGTGTGGAAACACAGAGGACCCAACTGAGCTTAAGAAAGTTGCCAAAGAAAGAGGAAAACAGTCCTGGGGCAGGACCAGAGCCTTGGGATGGATGTACTTCGTGCCAAGAGGAACCTAATCCTAGCAGAAACTACGATCCGTGCCCCAAAGCGGGACACACACAGGCCTGCACCCACGGCGCTGCAAAGAGACAGGAAGGTTAATCATGGCTTTAATTCCCTGGCAAATTACCAAGCCAAAGCCTCCGGGCACCCTGCAAACCCAACAGGGAAAGGAGGAAACAGGAAAGCGAGAAATACCGGCTGTGCAGGCCAACCGGGGGACTCGCTTGAGGAGGAAGAGCGTGGCCGCCTGGCTTCGCCACGGGGGCTGCTCCAGCCGCACGCCCATGGGGTCCGGCCGAGGGAGCAGCACCCCAGTGCACGCGGCCAGGAGGGCATGGAGCAGGACAGCCAGAGGTCCCCAGAACCCAGGCAGAGCCGTACCGCTGCAGTCCCCACGCCGGGGCTACGCTGCTCTCTGGGCCAGCAAGGAGCAGAGACCACAAAAGGGGCTTTTCAAGCAAAGGCTCCCCGGCTGCCACACCAGCGCAGCGCGTGGGCTACCACAGACAAGAGCTGGCTGCAAGCCCCTGTGAGCCCAGTTACGTTTCACACACAGGAGCTACAGAAGGGAGCAATCTTTAATCGGCAGCGCCTATATCCCCAGCTGACTCCGCATGCACACAGTGTGTCTATTTCTGGAAGTCCATGGCCTTCCAGTACCCAAAAGGGGCTACAAGAAAGCTGGGTAGGGACTTTTTACAAGGGCATGTAGTGATAGGACAAGGGGTAATGGCTTCAGACTGGAAGAGGGGAGATTTAGGTGAGATACGTGGAAGAAATTCTTGGCTGTGAGGGCAGTGAGCCCCTGGCCCAGGTTGCCCAGAGAAGCTGTGGCTGCCCCATCCCTGGAGGCGTTCAAGGGCAGGTTGGACGGGGCTTGGAGCAACCTGGTGTGGTGGGAGGTGTCCCTGCCCAGGGCAGGGGGTGGCACTGGGTGATCTTTAAGGTCCCTTCCAACACAAACCATTCTATGATTGGGCTCAGGACAAAGGCAGACACGGACATAAAATATGATTAGAGTTGGTCCTGCTCAAGGCAACAGGTCCCCTCAGACAACCTGCATGGGGAAAAGCCCTTCTGCCTTGACATAAGCTGCTGCAACCCCACCATCTGTCAGGCTCCGCATGGCCAACAGCC
This sequence comes from Larus michahellis, assembly GCF_964199755.1. Taxonomy (NCBI): domain Eukaryota; kingdom Metazoa; phylum Chordata; class Aves; order Charadriiformes; family Laridae; genus Larus; species Larus michahellis. The sequence goes on along the minus strand of NC_133903.1, from coordinate 16,433,769 downwards.
ACGGTCACCACCCTTCCAGCACGTTCTCACGAAGCTGAAGCACGATTTGTGTGGTTTTGGGGGAGGAGAGGGCAGGCAGGCTGCAAAATTAAAGACTCAAGCAACCAGCAGTGCTCTTTATTAAGGACCGGTCAATGACCTGGAGCGAGCTGAAGCGCAGTAACAAGTCGAGGGCAGGCAGGCCGACCTGCCACCAGCTTAGCACCAGCTGTGGCTGTACCAACGAGACACCGGTGCAGGCAAAGTCCGCTGACAAACAGCTTCTTGCGGCGCCAGCTGGCCACGCTGCACCCAGGGAACGGGCAGGCCGGCTCCCAGGGCTAACAAGGAAATATCACGAGCAGATAAACTGAATATCAACAGAGAAAAGCCAGAAAGACAGGTCACCGCAGGCGAGGCGTGTGCTCCGGCAGCCCATTTGCATCGAGAGAGAGTGCTCGAGTATTCGCTGCGCTCTCTGCGTGGCTGTCCCCATCCATCCAGTATGCTCCGCACCAGCACGGCAACACCTGGGAAGTCCCCTCGGCTCTCCCGTGATGTCAAACCACCCTCTAAACTGAGCAAGGGAGCTGTCACACGGATGTTGTTTCCATCCTCTCCCATACAGATTTCACCTAAGTGGATTTCAAACATTTTACGGAAAAAAACCCAAGTGTTTTTTAAGACAAGGAACAAAACGCGGTAGAATCACAGATGCAGAGAGGAGACGGGTTATTTGAATTTCAGAATAAAGAGCCACCTGCAAGAGCTCGGATGTGTTTATCCAAAGATGATCTCATGGTAGTTTTAGGAAATGATAACTTGACTGCTGGTTTCAGGGCTTCCCATCAAAAGGATGAAGCCCTCATTTCAAAGCAGATGTTGCGTAAAGCTATATGGACAGTGGATCAGCCTGACTCTAAAGATGATGTGGAAGGATGTTTGGCCATTTATAACGTATCAGAAACCCTATTCCTTTAGCCCGGGTCAAAAATCCATCTTTAGATGTTCCAGAAAGTGGACTCCTTGCTCCTCTGGGGAGATGCTGATCCTCACCAGCTCCCAGACCTAACCCTACAGAGGCATTCCCCCAGCTGGCGGGCCAGCGCAGAGAGAACCCAACCACCACACCTCCAGCGCAGGGCAGCTCTCCAGGGCTGGGAACCCCCCCAGCAGGATGCCAGAGGAGGGTGGGCCTGGGGTAAAAGGCCATCTCCCCCCTCCGGCTCCCCCCGAGCAGCCTCCACACATTGCAGACTATGAGGAAGTGATAACCACCATCAACAGCGGATAGCCACCGCCAGGACGAGCCTACCTCTGTGATGGGGTGAAGGAGGCAAACAATGTCACCTCCCCAGCCCTTCCCACCACCACACTTGCTGGGTGACCCTCCGGAGGGGGAGGCACAGTCCCCGGGGACCCCAATACCACCACGAAAAGTGCCCCTGCTCTGCTGAAACCCCTGCTCCTGCCCAGCTGCCTCAGTGCACTGGAAGGAAAGTAACCTGAAAACAAAGCAAAACCAAAACAACCACCACCACAAATCCAGCAGAAACCCCTCTGGGTCTGGGCCTGACCTCTCACTGCTCTGCAGTGCCTGACACCAGTGCTGCTCCACCGGAGATGGTCCACAGGGCCCCCAAACCACTCGGGAAATCACAAAGCCACCTCAAAGCCATCCCTGGCAGGAGCTGCGGGACTCAGCCAGCTCCAGGGGTTGTGCAGCAAACAAGCCCCGACTCGTTTAACATAACCGGGTTGGTTTCCCACCAGCACCTCTGCCCCCCGGGATCCCACCGGCTCCTGGGGCAGGCAGCGAAGCCCCCCAGCTCTGGCTCACCCTTCTGTCGCAGCCCTGGTCTCCCCTGAGCATCACCCAACGGCCGCCAGGCACCCCCAAACTGCCACTGGGCACCCTGAGCATTGCCAAACTGCCCCCGAGCATCGCCAAACTGCCACCAGGCACCCCCAAACTGCCACCAGGCACACCCGCAGAGCATCCCCAACTGCCCCCGAGCCTCCCAAGCATTGCCAAACTGCCCCCGAGCCCCGCAAGCATCGCCAAACTGCTCCCAAGCATCACTAAACTGCCTTCCGAGCCCCCCGTGCATAGCCAAACTGCCGTTGGACACCCTCAAACTGACCCTGGGCATCGTCAAGCTGCCACCAGGCATTGCCAAACTGCCTTTGAGCCCCCCGGGCATTGCCAAACTGCCCCCAAGCATTGCTAAACTGCCCCCCGAGCATCGCCAAACTGCCGCTGGGCACCCTCAAACTGCCACTGGGCACCCTGGGCACCATCAAACTGCCCCCGGGCATTGACAAACTGCAGCTGGGGACCCCCAAACTGCCACTGGACACCCCCAAACCGCCCCTGAGCCCCCCAAGCATCACCAAACTGCTCCCGACCATCACTAAACTGTCCCCCGAGCATTGACAAACCACTGCCGGACACCCCCAAACTGCCCCCGGGCATCACCAAACTGCTGCTGGGCACCCCCAAACTGCCCCCTGAGCCCTCTAGGCACTCCCAAACTGCCCCCAGGCACCCCCGTGGAGCATCCCCAACTGCCCCGAGCATTGCCAAACTGCTGCCGGGCACCCTGAAATTGCAGCTGGAGACCCCCAAACTGCCCCCGGGCACCCCCAAACTGCAGCCGGGGACCCTGGGCACCATGTAACTGCTGCCGGGGACGCCTAAACTGCCCTTGGGCATTGCCAAACTGCCCCCGGGCACCCCCAAACTGCAGCCGGGGACCCTGGGCACCATGTAACTGCTGCCGGGGACGCCTAAACTGCCCTTGGGCATTGCCAAACTGCCCCCGGGCACCCCCAAACTGCAGCCGGGGACCCTGGGCACCATGTAACTGCTGCCGGAGACGCCTAAACTGCCCTTGGGCATTGCCAAACTGCCCCCGGGCACCCCCAAACTGCAGCTGGAGACGCTCAAACTGTCCCCGGACACCCCGGACATCACCTAACTGCTGCCGTGCACCCCCAAACTGCCCCCGGGCATTGCCAAACTGCAGCCGGAGACCCCCAAACTGCTCCCGGGGTACCCGCAAACTGCCGCTGGGGATCCCCAAACTGCCCTCGGGCATCCCGGGCATCACCTAACTGCTGCCGGGCACCCCCAAAACTGACCCCGGGCATTGCCAAACTGCCCCCGGGCACCCCCAAGCTGCCCCCGGGCACCGCCGCGGAGCATCCCCAACTGCCCCCGAGCCCCCCCCATCCCGTGCGGCACTCACCGGGCCCGGTGCGGTTGCCGCGGCCGGCGGGGAGCGCCAGGAGCTGCAGCAGGAGCAGCAGGAGCAGCCGCAGCGGGCCGGCTCCCCGCGCCATGGCCGCCCGCCGCTACCCCGGCATCGCCGCCCGCCGCCCGCCCCGCAGCGCCATCGCCGCCGCCGCCCGCTTCCGCCGGCCCGCCCCGCCCCGGCCCGCCCCCCCGGAACACCCGCCCCCCCGCAACACCCGCCCCCGCCGGGCGGCCGCGGCGACGGGCCCGCCGCCGGCGTGGGGGCGTACGGGCCCGGGGCACCCCCGGGGTGAAGCGGGGAGCTGGGGCTGCCCGCAGGCCGGGGGGAGCCTTGGGGGGATCGGGGCTGGGGCTTGTGGGGTGCCCAGGTCCTGGGGGAGACCCGGCACCCGCATGGGAACCCCTCCTGTCCTGGGGACCCCGCGGTGCTGGGGAGGTCCTGGAGCCCTAGCAGCACCCCGACACCCCGGGGAGCCCGATGACCCAGAGACATCAGCTGGTCCTGGGGACCCCCGTGATCCTAGAGGGGTCCTGGAGCCCTATCAGCACCCCAACACCCCAGTAACCCTGGGGAGCTCGGTGACCGAGGAACATCAGCTGGTCCTGGGGACCCCCGTGATTCTGGAGGGGTCCTGGAGCCCTATCACCACCCCAAGCACCCACCCTGGAGCCCAATGACCCAGAGATATCAGCTTGTCCTGGGGTCCTCCAGCACCCTGATGTCCCAGGAGGTCCCTGAGAGCCCCAGGAGAGTGACTGGGGGGGGTGTCTCAAAAGCCCAGGAGCATCCTGGACCCCTGGGAGAGTGCCCTGGGGAAAAGGGGGAGGGTGGGGTGGAACCAGGGTGCTGCCACAGGAAACAGTAGCTTTGTGGGTTTGCTTCTCTGTGACACAAAGAGAACATGAGATGGGAATTTGAGATCAGTTCAACCCGAAATCTCAAACATTAACGCGCCTCGGTTGTAAACAGACAGTAGCTGCCCACCGTGCTGTGCTGAAATTGTTGGGGAGGCTCAACCCTTTGATCTGCAGGGGTTTTTTATACTTGTCCCTACAAAGTCCAGTTGCCTTCTCAGCTGTTACGTATCTGCCACATTCACAGGACTCACCGGAGATGTGGCTTCCATAGGAATGGTCAACTCCTTCTCTGATTTTCTGGTTGTTTCCAACAGAGTCTTCCCTCTTACATGCATTTTTTTTGGGACACCTTCTGATGTGTTTGTGTTCTCCAAGAGAGCAATGCAGTCCGGACACAGTCTTAGAGTCCTTGCTTGGGCAAAATTCCCTCCCCTTGCTTATGGGTCAGCTTGGTTGAGGACTTCAGACCTGCTTTCAGTCAACCACAAACTCCCTGGAGATGGACTTTTTACTTCAGGAGCTCAAAATCTTTGCTTCTTGCTCTCATGGGCCTGATATACTTGTGGTGACTTTTCTAGGTATGGGAAGGAAGTTCCCTAGGGAAGAGCCAGTCATTTTCTAGGGGCTCTGACATCAGTGAAAGCCCCGTCAGAGCAGCTTGTGCAATCAATAGCTAGCAATGCCCTCATGTAATTTATGAGAAGACTTCCTTGAAGTCAGCCCAGAAGCTTGAGCACATAAAGCATAGGATGGGAAGGGACTGTTCTAAATCCCGGCCTAGATTTGTTCACTGCCATTTGTCTGCTATCCATGGATGTTCAGAGCTCTCCTTCTGGAATGTGCCCTGCCTAACAACAGCAGCAGCTTCCTCCAGGTCTTTTTGCCAGGCATGAGGATATCATCCCCTTTCTCCTGTGTTGATCTTTGAGGCCATGCAGGGATCCTGTAATATCCCGGTCCTCCTCTATAGTGACAGTACCCAATGTTTTGGCCATTAATAACAATTCCAAGGCCAGGTCCAAGGTCAGATTCTACCAATAATTTCCCTCCAGCCCAATAATTCCCTTTCAACACTCCTGTTATCATCGCCCTGTTTTCTTGAGCTCTGTCTTACAGTTCTTTCACCAATCCATATTTTCTCCAGGCAAAATTCCGTGCTCCCAGCCCCACCAGCTCATGACTTACAACAAAGCTCAGAGATTCTGACCCACAACTTGATGGGTTTATCTGTTCTTGCAAGCATCATCACGCATATTGCGAGCATCATCAAGCATATTGCGAGCATCAATCAAAGCCTTCTTTAATGGCTAGTTCTCCTCACCATTTTTCATAACCTCCTTGTTATTCCTTATATCCTTATGATATTAGGCAATCACACTCCAGTTAGGTTTTATACTCTTTACGTCTTGTTTTTCCCACTCCTTTGGGATACAAAGTAATTTTACAACGTTTCCTCTAGGGAATGGGAAGTGCCTTCCACATTAGCTTTGAGTTCTCCCAGTTGATTTTGCTGTTGCTCAAAAGTTGTTCTGAAAGAATAACAAACCAACGCTTCTCTTCTCATCCTATATTCATTCAGCCTTCCACTCCACTTTAAAGGTATTGGCTCATCATCAATCAATCCTTATGAGTGACTTCTCCGCAACGCTGCCTCTACTTATAGTTATTTTCCTCTTAAAGGAAGAAAAATGAGATTCAAAGTCAAAGATCTGAGAGATCTGAGCACAATTCAAACTCACCTAATGTGATGTAGAATCCGATCAACAACGCTGCACTTGCTCCTGTTCCCCAAGGAAAGCATTCCAGTGTTCAAGGGAAGTGTTTGGAGTGGTGGATGCTGTAGGAGAAGTCACCTCCAGACTGACAGCTGCTCCAGACACATGAGGACATTAAAATGTTGTCATCAGCTTAGCGGCTCTGTGGGTCGTTCCCTTCCCCTTTGATAAGTGGCCATGCGATCTCAGAAGAAGGGGTGAGTTTGAACCAGGGAGGGTGAAACGCCCTCTCTCCCTTTTGCTCCAGAGCTGGAGCTGGAGATGAAGCTGGAGCTGGAGCTGGAGATGAAGCTGAAGCTTCCTCCAGTTCCACAGGCAGTGCCACAGGTGGATGCATGCAGCCACCCATGGCTCACCGTGACCTGCAGCCAGGCAGAAGATCCAGCTGCGGTGGTATCTGCCTCCTCTTGCGGTGGCAACAAAAATTGCAGTGTTTAGAAAGCTGCAAAACTGCTGGCGAGCTTCTGTCTGTGCCGAAATCTAAGGGAGCATGGAAGTGCCGGGGGCCAAGGCTTCTGTCTGGCTTAGTGGCACGGAATATAGTGCAGGTGCCGGTGTAATGGTCACCACATCTGCTTCTTGCTCTTTGGTCCTCAAGCTCAGCCCCTCCTCAGGAGTTCAGACACAGGTGGGAGACTCTGCTCTGGAGAGCACATTCCCTACAGTCTCAACCAGGCTGGGGAGAAATACAGAAAATATCCCTGTTTGAAGCTACAATCTGGAAAAATAAATAACGATGACCTGTCCAAATCGAATCTGTGGAGCTTTAACAATGCTGACCCATGAATTTTGATAAATATACTTCTACTATTAATAATGGCACTCAGCTGCTCAACCACTGAAGGAGGTATAAAAGCTTTCTGGCTGAGCAGCTGCAATGCACATTTTGCTGTATTGCTTTCCATAAATCCATAGCTGGGATCCTCTTGGCCACGTGCAAAGGTCTCCGGAGAGCACAGAGCTGGCACAGCCTGATCCCCTCTGTTTTTCTGGTTCTGGTACAAGGAGTAAAAAAAATCTATATTTTAACCATCCCCAGCTAGATGCTGGTTGAGTTGTGTCTCCCCAGCAGCTCCTTGCCAATTGAAGTCACTGTGACAGGGGATCTGGAAAGGAAGGGTATAATGAAGAACTGTGTCCCTGGAAAATCTGCACTTAAAGTTGCACGCTTTAGGTTCGGATAGAAACATCAGATGATGCTCCATCACTGCAAGAGGCGGGTGAAAGGCTATTTGATGTGGTCCATGGAGCTGCGCTATGTGCAGCTTCCAGTGTGAGTCATAAATAGAAAAACAGGAGGTCGATCATTTCAGCGTAGATGAAGGCAAGGTGACACAGACAGGGAAACAGGATCTAAAACAGAGGAGGCTGAACTCGAACTGGCTGTTACAGCTCAGGAAAAAGACACTGGAGTCCTCATTCCAGTTCACCAAAATTGTAGCCTTGCTGTGTAGAAGCGGGCCGAGAAGCCAGCAAATTGTGGTGATATCATCAGGAATGGTTCTCAAAAAAGGGGGAGAGGACATCTTTTGCCTGCTGTGTAACAGCTTGGTGCGGTTCTGGCCTCTGGATCTAAGGACAGAGTGGCCTTAGATCCCTGAGCAGAGCAACTGAGATGATCAAGGGGATGGGGCAGCTGCGGTACCAAGAGGTCCTGGGAGGGCTGGGATTTTTCCCTGGAAAGGGGGGAGCAGAAAGGACCACCTTTACAAAATCATAAAGTGAATGTGGATCTGGTGCTCATCAGATTCTGCACTAAGAGGCCACTGATGAGTCTAGTAGATCGGTTTAAAATGGATAAAAGGGACTTTTTACGGTGCGGGGGGGAGAATGAACTGCTGGAACTTGCTGCCACAGGAGGCTGTGGAAACAAACAGGATCAGCAGGTTTATAAAAGGTATAGCAAATTCGTGAGCAGCAGGTCAATAGACAGACGCTGCAGGCAAGAGGAAGGAATGTACCCTCTGAAAGTGCGATTACTGCTGCTGTGGGTGCCGGAGGAGCACTGTCACAAGTGGCTGGGCTCACGTGCTCTCCCCAGGTGGCATCTCCTGTTCCAAAAACAGCACTGGGAAAGAAGAATCATAGAATGTGTTGGGTTGGAAGGGACCTCTAAAGGCCATGTAGTCCAACCCTGCAGTAAGCAGGGACATCTTCAACTAGATCAGGTTGCTCAGAGCCTCATCAGGCCACAAAAAGTAGGAGGAAACCCAATGTGAAGTAGGTGTGGAGAATTTCTGCCATTTAGTTGATGAATGGCTCCAAAACAGCAGTGACGGCACTGGGAAGGCATCAGTGGCCAACGTTGTGTTACCGCAGATCTGCTCCTTCTCCTCCCAGATATAAAATCCAAGACCTGGATTCTGTTGTGAACATCTCCAGGGATGGGGCATGCGTGATGCTTAATGCCTTTTGGGTCCCGGGAGCTCACAGGAGGAGAACCCAGCTCTGAGGGGGATCAGCAAAAAGGTTTTCTAAGGTATCACTCGCGGTGTTGAACTTCTTGTGATGGCAAAGGAGAGCAGACAATGTTTAAAGTTCTGCGAATACTTGTTTTTATCAACCCCGTCCTGTCTGGAGGGGCTTGTACAGCTGTGCTTGATATTGCTGCTCCACTGGGAGCAGTCTCTGCTTTTAGGAAAGGAAGGAGAGAAAATATTGGAAGTCCTTCATCAAAATTGGCATTTTAGTGAAGGCTGAATCTATTTCCTGTCTTCTATGACCACTTTTCCTTTTCCCACTGGCAAAACAGCCAGTGGAGAAGGTGGGCGGGGGGGGGGACAGATCCTAAAAAGTGTGGATTAAATCATTCCAGTATTTTCAGACTGCTTGCCTGGAAAAAAAAATCCCCTTTAGCTCAGCAACTGATTGAAGGCATCTCCAAAGAGCCAGTATCTTTGGGAAGAGGCGGAGGATGATGGGGTGACAGAAACTAGACAAGAGGGTCTCTTACCATTAGCAGGGTAAAAGGAGGAAACTATAAACCAGTCAACTTCAAATCACAAAAAAACAGTGGGACATTTAATCGAAGAAAGAGATGAGTAATAACCACAGCCATTGCCAAGAATGAATCATTTCAGATGAGTCTGTTTTCCTTCTGTGACAGATTCCAGTCCTTGGTTCAACATCATTATTCACTGTTCTTTCATCAATAACTTATGTGTTGTAAAGGAGAATGCGCTGATTAAATTCTCAGATGTTCCTGAGCTGGAGGGGCTATGGGCACCCCAAAGCACAGGGTTAAAATTCAAAATTACCTAAACAAACATTTAGGAAGAAGTAACTGTCCGAATAGATGGCGAACAAACTGCTTACGCAGGAGCTTTTCAACAAAAGACCTATAGGTTGCACCAATCAAGAGTTATGCTATTGGCATATGGGATGTATAAACAGAAGAAGAGTTTGTAAAACACACACGACATTTTCCTTCCTCTCTCCAGCAAGAGGATCTCTCAGCCAGTGTCCTAAGGTCATCTTCCAGTAAGAACTCAATTCTGTTTCTTCCAACTGCTTCTCTGCTGAACTTTGAGTGGGAAATTCCTGGTAAACTCCCCGTGGATGCTTGACTTCCTCCAGGAGCCCAGGAGTAGGTACTTCTGTGCCCCTTTCCAGGGCGCACTCTCTAGGGCCATGACTATTTATCAGGCACTAATAAGAGTAGTACCCGATCAACCTGGACAATGCTGTTTGCAACCCCTCGAGAGACCAGTAAAAGTGTTGTCATCAGGTAAGTCATGACCACCAAGCTTGTTTTCCTGATGTCATTTTAGTTCCTATTTCAATAAAAACGAGCTCTGAGACACCACTTGCTGTGGTGACTGCCATAGAACAAAATACTGTGTTGTTCTGTAGGTATCGTTGAACCATAGATGCTTTGTCCACCAAGAATAAATATTGATGAGTGGCGAGAAAGGCCTCCAGATAGCAGAGACATCAGACCAGGCTTATGTCTCACCTGAAGATGTTCATCTTCCTTCTTCCCCTGAAGCTGCCCACTGTGACTTTGCCTTCTGAGCGCTGCCATGGCCTAGATCAGGGGGTTTTGCCCCCAGAGTCCACCTCCTCCATGTCACCTGGTGCCATTTCAGACTGCTGCTGCTGTGGCAACACAGAGGTTGCCTCCACCTCTCTCATCAGCATCAGGGCTGCAGCAACGCCAGCTGCCAAACCAACCTGGGCCAGCAATGTGGTAAATATTGGACCTACTCTGCTCCAGGTGCTGCGCTGCCTGCGGGTCCCGAGGGCAGGAACACCAGCTGAGGGAGGGCCAAGTTGCGGAAAGCTGCTGCCAGTGTGGCTGACCCCTCAGGCAGGCTGTGTCCTGGGGCACATGAAGCCGTGGCCACCAAGGGATGCCCGGTGAAGGGAGGCATGGGGTACCCAGCTGCCGGGGCACCCAGTGCTGGAAATGGGCTGCTGGGGAGGGCTCCTGCACCCCTCCATGCTGGCACGAGTGTCCCCAGCGTGCTCAGGACCTGGGACTGGCTGGAAGCCCGTCCTGGCAGCCTGCCTGGAGGCTCCAGCTCAGCCCCGCAGACAGGACCAACACTTGGCCCTCTGCACCCTCTGCCCGACCCCGATAAAGCACCACGGCTTGAGGTCCCCATCTTGTGGCAGAAGGGACAAATGGTTGGGACAAAACTCACTCTGGCTCCTTGGAGCTCAGCGGTTCTTTGGCCAGGCAGAGCCCTGGGGAAGCGCTGCAGAGCCAAGACACTGCCCACGGCCACACAAAGCATCCTGCCTGAGGACACAGCACGCCGTGAAAGCCTGGCAGAGGCAGTGGGGACAACTGCCACTGCCCTTGCCCCTCCACCGTCCCCTGCATTGCTCTTACTACACCTTGCCTCTCATGCACACCCCATGTGCATAAGGACCCCACCAGTGTCCCCTGTGGCCAAGTTTGGAGCATCCCAACTCTGTGCTAGATTTGGTGCTGGCTCTTCCCAGTACTTTACACACCTGCATGCCCTGACCCCCCCACCATGTCCCTGCTCCCCCCGAGCTCCCCAGGAAGCAGGACCTCTCCGCGGAGCAGAGTTGTGCCCCCAGGTACATCTGGGTGACGTCGGCTGGAAAGGTGAGACCTGCTCCAACACCCTGCTCCACGCAAAGGTGGATCAGGTTGGTCAGTGATGCCCTGACCAGCTTTGTCTTCCCCTCCTCGCCATGCCCAGGTGTGGTGGGCATAGGGGGGCCACAGTGCCTGTGGTGCTTTGCAGGAGAAACCCTGGGGGCTGGAGGGCCTCCCGCTCTCTCCAGAGTCATTTGGGGTCTTTCCTGTCCCTGGTGCATTCACTGATGGTGACTGGAGGCCACAGGGCTGGGGAAAGCATCCATCCTTGCAAGTGCCAGGGAGCAAAGGGCCCCATGGCAATGTCGGCTTGGGTCCCTGCTGTGGCTGCACCAGCCACCCCAGGGCTTTCTCGAACCTTCCCCCCGGCACCGAGCACCTCCCAGCCCTGGCAGGGACCGGGCAGCCTTACTCAGCACCTGGCAGGTCATAGCCCCCTGGGACTATCTTCTGCCCCGTCTCCCACCACACCCACAGCTGGAGAGGAGCCCACGCTCGCCTTTATCAGCCACCCACCACGGCCACCCCACTGCTGGCTGTGATAAGGGCTGCGGGCTGCGCAGACGCCAGCCCTGCGGCACCCAGCGCCGCTTCGCTGCCTGTGCTCGTTTTCCTGCCCTGATACCCCCACCCTGCTGCAGCTCCGAACCCAAGGAGCAGGGTCTAGGACTCAACCCCGTCTGCTCCCCTTGCAGTCCCCCGTGCCTGCTCTCTCCTCCAGGACCCCTCCAAAGCGACACCGCAGCAACGCGGCGTTAGGTGAAAACAGAAGAATTCCTCTGCTGCCGCGCAGCTCTGTGTGCTGGCGATGCAGAGAAAAGATGTCCTTGCTCTCAGAGGTCTTCAGGGTGTCCTCCCTGTGCCATCAGGCAGAGGGTGACAGGCGCTGGGAGCCCCTGTATCCCACTGTCTCCTGCAAGCACTTCGAGGAGGCAATGATCTCCAACGATTTGGCCTGAACGAGGGCAAGGGGTGCACGGAGCTGGTGGGGCAAGAGACGACCCCGTTGTAGTGCTCTGGTGGGAAGGCCAGGACAGGCTGGGGCTGCAGGGAGCTCCCAAGGGCCGGACTCTGGCTGCTCTCCATGCGCCTTTCCCCTCCATCGGTGCCTGAAAATGCTCTGCTTGCTCCCGAAAAGCAGTGTCTGCCCACCAGGCACCACCAACCCCTAAACCCCCTCTCTGAGACAGCAAAACCAGATCCCATTTCCCCCATGTGCCCACCTGGCAGGGGTGACCGCCGGTACAGACCCCCGGAGCAGATCCCTCCCGCTCCCTCCCCATGGGCAGCAACCAGAGCGGGACGCCAGGGCTGGAGCACAAATGCAACAGATTTTATTTCAGATCATTTGGCTGCTCGCTGTCAGAGGGCTGGCAATGGGTTGGGTCCAGCTCCAGCCATGGTGCCGTCTTAACGGTACTTGGCAGTCAGCACGTTGCCCACGGCGCACAGGAACTTGTCCAGGGAAGCGTGGACCTCCGGGGTCAGGACAGAGGGGTGGTGGATGGCCACCACCACCAGGAAGCATTGGCCCAGCAGCTGAAAGGCAAAAGGAGACGGTGAGCAAGGAGGTGAGGCAAGAGGGTGGCCAAGGCGGGTGCAGGAGGGGAGCCGGGCTGGTCACCCCTTCCCAGGTGCTCACTTTGAAGTTGACGGGGTCCACGCGGAGCTTTTGGGCGTGGAGGTCACTGAGCTTGGAGAGGGCGCCCGCGATGTCATCAATGTGGTTGGCAGCCTCGACCAGGGCAGCCGCCACCTTCTTGCCGTGCGCCTTCACCTGAGCGGAGCCATGCTGCAGATCGAAGTGGGGGAAGTAGGTCTTGGTCTGGGGGTAGGTGGCGAACATCCTGGGGGACAGAGAGGGTCAGGGATGGATGAGACAGGGTCACACAGGACAGCTGCGGATGGGGAGAGGATGGGGGCAGGTGGGAGTTGGGGACAGAGAGGGGAAGGGATGACGGCAGGGATGGACACGTACCTCTCCAGGGTCTCGGCGCCATACTCCTCGGCATGGCCGCCGATTTTGCTGAAGACGCCCTTGACGTTGGTCTTGTCACTGCCGGACAGCACCATGGTGTCACCTCCGCGTTGGCAGCCCCCAGCACGGGTGCCCCCGCCGGTGGCCGCCTCCCTTATATGCGGTGCCGGAGCACCGCCCGCCCCCAGCCCGCCCCGCCGCCCGCCCCGGCCCCGCCGCCGCTGGAGCCCGGCCAGCGCCGCGCCCCGCTCCGCACCGCTGCCCCCGCACCGCCCCGGCCGGGGGTCGCTGCCCCCCGCCACCGCCCGGGGTCTGGGTCGGGATTAGGGTTAGGGCTGGCATCAGCGCGGGATGGGTGGTCCGTCCCCTCTGGAGAGGGCTGGCTGCAGGGTCAGGCTTAGGTTTAGGCTTAGATTTAAGTTTAGGTTTAGGTTGGGGGTCTGCGCTGGCCTGGGTTGAGGTTGGGGTCTGCACCAGAGGAGTCCGTGTGTCCCCCCTTCCGGCACAGGCTGGGTTCAGGGCTCATTGTGGGGCACCGACTGATGTCCCCCTCCCCAGTGCAGGCACAGCCTGGATATGTTCTGGCAGGACGTTGGGGACAGCAGCGTGGGGGTTGTGACTTCAGTAGTGTAGTGGGAGTCTGTGGTCCACAGACTGAGCCTGTCCGGCGCTCCCGGCACCCGCACGCAGCGCCACAGGCACCCGCTTGTACCGACCCATCCACGCATACACCTGAACTGCCCCGGTACACGCATTGCCATCTACCACAGCCCCTATACATACACATCCTTATAGAATCACAGCATCACAGAATGGTTTGGGTTGGAAGGGACCTTAAAGCCCACCCAGTGCCACCCCCTGCCCTGGGCAGGGACACCTCCCACCACACCAGGTTGCTCCAAGCCCCGTCCAACCTGCCCTTGAACACCTCCAGGGATGGGGCAGCCACAGCTTCTCTGGGCAATCCTTGCACACCCACACGCTGTCCCTGTGCACACCCTGCCATCCAACGCAGACCCTGTACACAGCCGCGCATTTGCGCTGCCCCACTGCACCTGCTGCTCTGGTTCCCTCAGAACACCCCAAAACGGTGTACCCCAAAGAACAACATGATCTTTAAGGTCCCTTCCAACCCAAACCATTCTAAAGCGTGTGCCCTCTTCACACCCGCAACCCCTGAACTGCAATCACATCACCCTTTGCATACAGACCCCGGAGCTGCCCCGGCCCACATGTGCTGTGCTGGCCCCAGTGCTGCGGGGGTGACGCTGGTCCCTGGGAAGGGGGGGACACTCGGCAGAGCCAGGGGGATCAGCCCTGGGCACTGACACAAGCAGCTGGTCGCAGCAGCAGGAGCTCGCAGGCGGGGAAGGAAGGCAGGCAGGGCCCATGGTGAGCCCCGTGTGCCCCAAATGATGAAGGTGAGGAAGGCAAGAAGGTGAAGATGAAGATGGTGAGGAAGACGAGAAGGGTGAGGGGGATTGGGCTGTTTCCAGTAGGTTCGAGGGCTGGTGCTGGCAGGCAGGGGACAGTTCACACCCGTGTTTCCTCCATGGCCGATGGTTCTTATCGTTTGTGTTTGGGGGAGATTAGCTCGAGCTGGCACCATGTCAGAGGGGGGAGGAGGGGAGGACAAGGGAGGGGGCTGCTCTTCTGGGAAGCGGAGCCCAGGGAAACAGGAGCGAGGCGGTGTGTCTGCCTGTGCCTGCATCGGGGGAGGGGGGCAGAAGAGCCCTTCAAAGTGGTGGCACAAGAATAAATGGGTGTAAACGCACATGAGGACACTGGGGTGTAGACTGGGATGCGTCTGAAGATGGAGGAAAAGCACTGTGGGATCATGAGTGGTTTGCAGGAGCAGGGGCCAGTGTGGCCCGGGGGCTCCCAGCCCTGTGTTTTTGTGCAGGTGGGGTCCCCCAGCCCCATGTTTCTGCGCAGGTAGAGTCCCCTGCAGCCCTGTGTTTCCTCGCAGGCATGATTTCCCCCAGCCCCAAGTTTCTGTGCAGGCAGGGACCCCCCAGCCCCGTGTTTCTGTGCAGGCAGGGTCCCTGTCCCCGCACACCCAGCGCCCGGCTGCTGCCTGCTCTCGGCCACCGCAGGCACAGCTCTCCTGACGCACCATCTCCCATCCCTCAAGAGCGCTCGTCTCCTCCTCCCTCTGGTGTAACAGCACAGGGCAAACCCAGGGCTAGCGTAGTATCTCATAATCCATCGCCTGTGATCTGAAGACAATGTGTTATTTCTTAATTCAGGCTCCAGGACCCTGAAACTGGTGGCCCACCCTGCTCCCACCCTGTCCCGGTGCCAGCGGAAGCGCAGACGCCCTGGGCAGGAGTGGGGGCACTTCCCTGGAAGTCAGTGGGGGTTTGTGGCTCAGGGGCATGAGCCCAAGAACAGTGTTTGTGCTTCATGGTCTGCAGTGGATTTTTGTCACTCCATGAACTTGTCTGATTGCTTTTGGAGCTCATGCAGACGCTTGGCTCCCACAGCATCCCCAATAAAGTCCTAAACAACCATCGTGGTAGATGGAGCCAGGAAGGATTAATCCTACCCCCACCTGGAGAATCCTTCCAGGGGATGCAAGAACCACATTTGGCTTGGCACATCCTTTCCCCTGCGTCCCGAGGGATGCAGGCAGGGCAGGGTGACAGGCTGAGCTCCATTCTCCAGGTCCTGCTACCAGCATTGTCGGCATCCCAAGCTGGGGAGGTTGGAAGCAGGCAGGACTCTCGGGGGGGCACCCAGGGAGTCCGTGTCCAGTGCTGCCTCCCTGCACTAGTCAGCCTTACCGGCAGCTCCCTCCCTCACTCCGATGGGAGCACCGCAACATCACAGCCCACTCCAGCCCCCCACCCCAGCACAGACGGACACGGTGCGGTGGCAAAGGTGTCTTTATTGATGGCACCCGGGCACGGACGGCAGCTCATCTGTACTTCTCGGCCAGCACAGCGGCCACGGCCGACAGGAACTTGTCGAAGGCGGCGTGCACCTCGGGGGTGTAGTCTTTGCCCAGGTGCACAGCCAGCACCACCTGCAAGCACTGCGACAGCAGCTGCAAGACAAAATGGGGCTCAGCACCATCGCTATGGCCCCCGGTCCCCCGGTCCCCCATCCCCCTGTCCCCCTGTCCCCGTGCCCCACTCCCCGTCCCCTGTCCCCTGTCCCCCGCCTGCCTTGAAGTTGACGGGGTCGACGCGCAGGTTGTAGGCGTGCAGGTTGCTGAGCTCAGACAGGGCCTGGCTGAGGTTGTCCAGGTTCTTGACGGCGTTGCCCAAGGCGGTCACCACCTTCTTGCCGTGGCTGCGGATCTGGTCAGAGCCGTGTTGCAGGTCGAAGTGGGGGAAGTAGGTCTTGGTCTGGGGGTATGTGATGAACATCCTGCCGGAGTGGGAGGGTGTCAGTGCTGACGACCCCCAGCCGGACCCCCCACACCAGACCCCCCGTGGGGCTCCCACCCACTTGCCCCCCTCGCCTGTGGTGTCCCCAGGCCCGGCCCGCACCTCTCCAGGGCCTCGGCTCCGAAGTCCTCCTGGTGGCCGAGCACCTTCTCCCAGATCTGCAGGATCAGCTTCTTGTCATCGGCGGTCAGCATGGTGGCGGCTGGTGACAGGGGCAGGCAGGTCTTGGTGGCTGCAGCACCCACGGGGACGCTCTCTTATAGCAGCCGGCACCTCCGCCCTGGCCTTATCTTATCGGCGCCGAGGGTGGCGGGGCTGCGGCCGACGCTGCTGGGCCCAGGGAGCGGCTGCGGCGTTGCCCCAGGGGGCCCCGGCTGCCCCGGGGGGCCCAGCCCTGAGGAGGCCCCGAGGGGGCCCGGCTGCCCTGCCCTGCCCCACTGCACCAGCCCCATGCCATGCCGGGGACACCCCATGGTCAACAGCAGCCACTGGCATGTCCCATGGGTGCCACGGCCTTGGCCTTGCCGTCCGGCGTGTCCTCAAGCCTCCTGTTGGGATCCATCATTCCCGCCAGGGCCTGGTCCTCCCTGGCTCCGCGGGTGTCAGGGTGGGTCCCACATGTGTCCCCATGTCCCTCATGTCCTCCAGACTCTGGCACATCCAGCCCCTCTCTGCCTGAAGAGCCCATGGACATCTGAGCAGGAGCCACGGACAAGCCCTCCTAGGTCACGCTCCGGTCATCCCTCCTGGGATCGACCATGGGAAGCACCATCTCTCCAGCAGCCCGGAGAAAACTGGGTGGGGAAGAACCTCCTTTTTGGGCACACGATCTTCCCAAAGCCCATCCTGTGATGCTTGTCAGGCCTGGGCTCCTGCCCTTCTTCCCACCCAGTGTGTGCTCCTGCCTCTCCGTAAACACCGGGACATCCCGCAGGGCATGTGGTGGTTGGCGACTGTCACGTCCTTTGCTCAGCCTCTGTTCGAAGTCTTTGGTAAAAATTCGGGGTTAGGGACACACCAGATGCTGACCTACCACCTAAGCTGTGGATTTAAATGTAGCGCAGCATCATGTCTGTCTCTGCTTCTCACTCTGCCCCCCAGGGAATAGATTTTGGGGTGCAGAATACTCTGGGAGGGGATGCAACCAGGAAGATGACCCCAACTAGCCAAAGACGTATTTCATACCGTATAACGCCATGCTCAGCAATAAAAGGGAACAGAGGGGGTTTTAGGGAGCTTTAGGGGTGTTATCTATCTTTGGGGACTGGCTGGGCATCAGTCTGCCTGTGGGAGGTGGGGAGTGATTGCCTTTGCATCACCTGTTTTGCTTTGTTTTCTTCCCTCTTCTTCCACTTATCCTTCACTTATTAAACAATTATTTCTGTTTGTTTATCTCTTTGATCTTGGCCCCCAAGTTTTCTTGCTTTTATTCTTCCTTTCCTCTTCCCCTCGTCCCATTGCGGGGGGGGAGTAAGAGCAGTGCTTAGCTGCCCACGGAGGTTAACCCACAACTCCTACATACGGAGCATCCCTGCACTCCCCCCAGCGTGACCATCAGTTCTGTACTCTTCCTTGTTGCTGCTTTCCAGAGAAACCCTAGGAATTTGTGGTCCCCCAGACGCCATCAACACTGGTCTCCATTGGCCAGTTGTATTCCCAAATTTCAAACGCATGTAAAGTTCCCCATATAAAAATAAGCGATGTCAAGCAGGAGGGGGTGGTCCCTTTACCAAACCTGCCTAGCAGGTGTGACAGCCCAAGGTGTTCATGAAGCACATCGGATACCTTGTTGATACCCCATGGAGAGGAGGATGAAAAGCCACTGCCCAGCATTGCTCTGGACTGTGACGTGTTTTGGATAGGCCAAACAAAAAGCCTGTGTCCATTCAATATCCTAGAACGGTAAAAGACATTTTCCTGGTCAGCCTGGAAACAGTCTGTGGTGGATACACCTTTGGTGAGCGGGAGCAGTCACAGGGCTCTAGCCTCTTCTGGGCTTCTGCTCAGTGTTATGTTATTCCCACTGAATATTATGTTATTCCCACTGAATTTACACACCCTAGCACATGAATTAGCACATGAATTAGTACATGGATTAGGACATGAATTTACACAGCTTACTATTTTCCCCTCTGTATTGTGTAGACATTTCAGAACACCCCCTGCCTGAACAGTAAGGTGTAGGTGGAACACACACCTGGAGATGAAAGCACAGAGACCAGAGCTCACATTTGAATTCTTTATTGGTTTTTGCAGATGACCGAGCCCCTGCACAGGGGATTTGAGAGGACTGCATAGGAAGGGGTGAATACCCCAGAGCCTGGCAGCTGGGACGCGCCATGGATGTGCGTCCCTTGCCCTCTGTGGAGGCCATTTATCTGTACTTCTCAGTCAGAACAGAGGAAACACTGGACAGGAACTTGTCCCACGCAGCATGAGCTTCTGGGGTGAAGTCACTGGGATAGCGGGCAGCCACGGAGCACAGGATACAGTGGGAAAGCAGCTGTAAGGGAAACCAGGATGAAATCCATCATGACCAGTAACAGATGTCAGTCTAGGGGTCTGCAACAGATCTTGGTCCCAGCATGCTCTGAGATGACAACTACACGTCCCGACCAGGCCCGATGCCATGTGTGAAAAAGCAGAGTTGCCTTTGGTATAGGGCAAAAGGCACTGCTCGATACCACTCCCTCTTTCCAAATGTCCCTTCCTTCCTCCCCAAAGGGAAATGCAGCAAGGTGGAAATGTTTAGAATTTACTTTGTTCAAGACAGGTGATGTAACTTGACTTGTGAGGGAGGTTCGTAAATTGCAACAAAGACAGCAGAGACTCGAGTCTGTCTAACACAAACCACAGGAGCCACCCAAGTGGTTCTTTGCCTGAGCTGGACCAGATCTTTCATTAAAAGATCCAACCTCAGGTTAAAAATCAGGTGGGGAACAAGCAGCGATGTCAGTTGGCAAGTCTGATCAAGCTGCCGTTAGCCAATGGTCACTAATTCTGTGATGGCAGTTTTCATCCCTGAAAGTCCCTGTGCCCACTCACCTTGAAGTTCACTGGGTCCACCCTGAGGATGTAAGCGTGCAGCTCACTGAGCTTGGCCAAGGCGCCTCTAATGTCATCGATGTACTTCACAGCTTCCCCGATGGCATTCATGACCTTGGAGCCATGACCGCGAAGCTGGGCTGAGCCTTGGCTGAGATCAAAGTGAGGGAAGTAGGTTTTCGTCTGGGGGTAGCTGGAGAAAAGCCTGGAGGAGAAGGAGAGAATGAGATGCAGCGGTGGAAGCAACATGCATGAGATGGTAAAACCTCAGAGGAAGTGCCGTGTAAACCCGCCAGCTACAGAAGTGCAACTCCAGTGGTTGTAACAGAGCTTCGGGATCTTGAAGCCTGCATCAAGAAGGTCTTTCTGCTCTTACACCTCTTCTGCAGTATGTGCAGAGTAGACAGTGGGCTAATATGTATGTACTAGAGAAGAATGAAATGTCAAAAATAATTTTTAAATTCATGTATTTTGGGGATTTTTGGGGGGGTATTTTAAAATAAATAACAGCCCCAAATTGTCACTACATTTTCTATATCACACTGTAAGCCCATTTGCAGGATCTTCAAACTAATATGAGCTGAACAAACCAGAATTGATGTGAGTGGTACTCAGCGTCCTGGAAGGAGTATCACAATACTTTACATTGAGCTGTAAATAACATTTAAATAACTCTAAGTAACATCATAATTTCTGAACAATTTCCAGGCCATTATCCCTTTTGTGACAACTTGCTTAATTAGTGTGAACTTCGCATGACTGTGCCGTACTTCATGCAGGGGGTCCAGTTGCCTTGTTTCCTAACAGTTTGTTACTTATCTACTGGAACAATGAAATGTGCCCAGTGAGTTTAGTGGCCAACTATTCCCTTAATGCCTAGAAATGGCACAAGAAAGCGCAACACTTATACAGAAATTGCATCACTTGCACAACAAACCACTTTGAGTTCATTTCCCAACAGCGATAACCCTGTTTCAGGACACAGAGTATGAATGAGTTGGAATTCCTCACCAGGGCTCCCGACTATGAATTCTTCTGAATTGCTATAATGAATAAAAACCCATCAGAATTACTTAGAAAATTGTGTTTTGCCGTAAGATATTGAATCCATCTATTAGCATTTAGTAGCACAGATACAATTCCTGAAAATTATGCACCAAACAACATAGAGGTCATCCAGCAACTCTCACCACTCCCAGTGTGCCCTCACTCATGCCAGTTTGATGCGAGATGCATCCTAACAGCAAAGCCAGAGGAGATACCCTCTTCGGAGGGCTTCCGGGGGACTTACCTCTCCAGTGATTCTGCCCCAATGGCATCGGCTTGGGTAGCCACCTTTGCCCAGATGGCGGCCACGGCGGCCTTCTCGGCTTGAGTCAGCGTCATTGTGCAGGAGGGTGCAGGCTCAGGTTCTTCGCAATGAACGCTGAGAGGAGGTTTGGATTCATCAGCCTGGCGGCCCTGCTTATAAAGAGGAAGGGGAGAGCGGACGTTGGTGCCTGTCCACGCTCATTGGTCACTCCAGAGGTCCACCCATGGAGGTGGGAGACTCTTATCTCCTATTTCGGCAAGGGTCAGCTCACTGACCCCCTTGCTTGCTGGCGTTATCAGCTTCTTGCTTCTTAATGTAATGGCCGTGTGGCCCGAAGAAATTGTCTGGACACATATTGATACACGAACAGACAGATAATGCTGGAAAATTCCAGTGACAGAGGGTTAGGACACATCTTTGAGCTGAGGAGCATGTGCACTTCAGGCATATTAAGGGGCTGGGAGAAAAATCTGCATTCTCTGCCTTGCTTCACAGATGAGGACACAAGACTGGGCCTTTCTGTGCCATAGCGTACACTTACAGTGTATTTGGCTGCTCCATGGCCCAATATTTCATATGAAGTGATTCCTAAGTAGTGGTAGGGACAGGCTGGGAGACGTGCTGTACAGTTCCGGGGGGCAGTGAGACGCTGACTTAGTGGGAATCAGTGGAGACTTTGCCATTTGCTTCAGCACTGCCAGGACTTCACTTTGCCAGCCTCTTGCAAAGAATTAGGGACACACTCCACAACTGACATTGCTTATAACGACACCAGTAGTAATGATTCCTATGGACACAGGGAGAGGGAGCTTATGGAATTGAGTAGGGTCCTAGAAAAAAGCATGTGTGTGTAAAAGAGCCCAGTCAGGCTTTTTTATTCATCACTAAATGCCTCATAGGGCACGTCTTTGATTTCTAGCGGTGTGATCTTACTGTTAATTACCCCTTGTACTGTCAAACAGCCCTCAGCAGCACAGCCAATGCGGGCGTGCGCTGTGCTACACGCTGGACACGTGCAGGAAAGCCTGGTCCCAGGATAGGTGGCTTGTAGCTTCAGGGCATGGACACACTTGATGGGTGAAGGACTAAACAAGCGAAGGGAAGACCAGCACAAGTCTGTAATCACAGATAAGTGGGCAAAATGTCAAAGAAATACCCTACTGGAGATGGTCGCTGCTGAACCTCGGGGAATGAATATCCTGCCAGCACATGAAGCAGAGGTAAATCTCTCTGACACCCTGATAAACTATGGCAGCCATACACATCACCACTGAGCGCTGGCAGCCGTGCACTGAAAGCTGGCTGGTACAGCCAGGGAGGGCAGATAGTGTCCTCTGCCCAAATAGCCTCGCACGCTTGTGCAGAGGAGGTTGATATGTATGTATAAGTCAGATTCCTCGCCAAGACGTGTCTGCGTTTCACAGCAGCGCTGCCGGCTGCTACAGAGGATGCTCCCCAGACACACTTGGCCTGCAAAAAGGACAGCCCTTCTAGGGATCTAATGATACTTGGGTCATCTGTGCATTGTAGTATGTCCAGCCTACGGTTATCTGCACCAAAATAGCAATGCTGGTGCAAACATACCACCCAGCCCCTCTAAATGTCCCACAGGAGCAGGCAGCAAGCTTGGAGCCACTCTTGGGAGCCACAGGGTGGCTGTGCAACACTGCCGGGTAGGGGAACTCCACTGTCGGCAGATGTTGGGTTTGGGGTGGGAGGTAGGCTCTCATGTGTGGTCTGCTTATGGTGGGGGCTGCTTCTGTGCCCTCACATGGGGGTAGGTCTCTCCTCTCTGGGTAGACTCTACAGCGCAGAGGAGTTGATACGCTCTGCCACCGGGTCCTGGGGTCAGGTGGGAAGCAGCAGGGATGGGGTGCGACAGCGGCTGCTGTATCCCCTGGTGTCCCCAGTGTTCTGGTGGCTGCAGTGGCACTCGCAGAAGGGCTCTGACCCACCCCTTGGGCTTTGCACTGCGCTCTGAGTTTAAGCCTCTCCGTGCGTGATCCATCAGATGAAGTAGGAGAAGCCTTCGGCTTTCCCAAAGGGCAGGCACAAAGCACTTGGTGCTTCTTGATCTGCAAGCCTGGTTCGCTGGGGTTCAGTGGGGTTTGGTGATCCTGTATCTTCATCCCCTCTGTGGAGGCCAGCACCTTATCTGGGATTTCATTAAAATCATGCCCGGTATCACAGCTCCCTCCTCGGCCCTCCTGCCCACTGGCTGGCCGGGTAATTCCCTTCTCTCAGCACCTCACTTTAACAGGGGACACAAGAGGGGACTCACTTGAGACCCAGTGAAGACAATGGCTTTATAATAAGGAATATTATCAGAGTGCTCTTTGTATATCCTCCCTTCAATAAATGCCATACATGTCCACTGAAAACCTGGAGCTAACTGCATCTGGCTACACAGAGGCAGTGCAGAGCAGTGTCCCATTAAAAGTGCCTCTGATGGGATGGGCAGCAGTCCCTCAGACAGGGCAGAGGAAAAGCCAATATTCAGTTTATACAGCTTAAATGGATGGAGGTATCAAGAGAGCCTGTATTCATCATCCCTGGCTACATGCATTTTAAAAAACTGTTAAATATGTTAAATATACATTTATATAATGTTTTTGTCTCCTCCCCAAAGTGCTGCCTCTTCTGTCGCCCGCTGCATGGCTGCGCTCCAAGCTCTCCTCCGTGAGAGTGCTTTTAATCAGAGGTCACTCAATCAACGCATGAGGGAAGCGACAGTGACTCAGATATACCCAGGGATGAGGCAGAGACCATCAGGACTCCATCCTATTTTGCTGCTCACTGTTTACGCTGAACATTGATCCTCTGTGACTTTAGGATTAAGGTCTGTGTAGACATGAGGGTCAGAGTGATGCCCACACAGGGTTGGTCATCACTTTATGGAATTTGAATGCATTTTCTGAGAGTTACTCTTGCACTATCACAAAAGCCAGAGCAGCCAAAAGATGACAGTGGTTTGCTGGAAGGAGCTCATCACTTGCCCAGGATGAGGACTGTGCTGGTGATGGCTGTCCTGGGGACATTCCTGATCCTCAGGAACATGCCTGGTGGGAGAAGTGTGATCCTCAGCCACATGCTGCAATGTGAGGTGGAGAGTGATGGCCTCTGTCCTTGCATGGACCTCTCAGACAAGTTCCTCCATCCCAGTGCTCCAGCTGCCAACGAGGTAGTGAGACACACAGGTCCTGGCCTGAGCGACACAAGGAGTTGGACAACATGGTCGCTGGTGTTCCCCTGGTCACAGGACCGATGATGAACAGTCCTCTGGAAACCCCACCAGACCTGCCTTCCTCTCTTGCTGCTGCTGCTCACAGTTACAATTCATAAAGCTCTGGCAGAGTGTCCACCCTTGTGCAGATGATGAATATTTGCCATGAACCTGTGAAATGGCACCAAAGGTGACGCCAAAAGTGATTTTCAGTATTAACGTAGGTCTTTCTTAATCCTGTTGCAAAAGCAGGCTGCCAGTTTCTCCTTTTAAAAGGCAGAAGTGAGGAACAGGCCTGTTTGCTCATTAGAAAAGCGGGATTACAATTTCCATCAGCCCTGACTGTAGATCCAGTGACCAGTTGAACGGCACACACGTCTGCTCTAACTCTGAAAAATTTTGGGCTTATCAAGTTTTGGAAATCTTAAAAGTGGAATCTAAGTCCTGGCTTTATTCTTGAATTTCCTACCAACTTGCAGCAGTTTGCTTTAACTAAACCACAGCCTCCAAGAGCTGGAAATGAGAAATATGTCCGCAATTTATTATTGAAGAAAGTAAAATTATGCTTCGACGCAGACAGGCCAGGAAGTTTTAACGTGGCTGCCCAGCGCTGGCGCAGGGGGAATGCTCTGCTGTGATAACACGACATGACTTTAATCACCCCCAGCCAATTCTCCCCCCTCGGCGACACCTTCTCTTGCTCCAATTGTTATCGCCGGCCTCGTGGAGGAGAATGGCCCTGCAGATTACGGCTGCCCTGCCCCTGCTCATCTCTCTCTGTGGCCACCCACCGCTGCCTGCCATCCCCAGGGGGGACGCAGAGTGAGCAGGGATATCTCAGAGCATTCAAATATCCAAATATTGCAATCATACGCAGGAGAATTTACATGCAAAACCCAGGACATCCTCTAACATAATTGCTGATAATTTTCTGATCTCAGTAAAACAGAAAATATGACGAATGCAGCAAGGCAGCTGCCTTGGTACTCTTACTTGTCTACGGGCAGGAGTAAGGTTACAGGAACCACAAGGCAAGTTCGTAGAATCACAGAATCACAGAATCATAGAACTGCCAAGGTTGGAAGGGACCTTTCAGATCATCGAGTCCAACCATCAACCCAACACCACCAAACCCACCACTAACCCATGTCCCTCAGCACCACGTCTGCCCCTCTGTTAAATACCTCCAGGGATGGCGACTCCACCACTGCCCTGGGCAGCCTGTTCCAATGCTTGACAACCCTTTCCGTGTAAAAATTTTTCCTAATATCTGTCTTAACCCCCCCCGCCCCGGCGCAACTTGAGGCCATTTCCTCTTGTCCTAGCTGTCTCAGTGCTCTGAAGCCCCACAAGACCTTGCAATGAAGGTGAGGAACACGACCAAGCGCACCTTTCCAGGAGCATGGGGAGCCAAAGGGTCCGATTATTCACAGCCTGGCCCCTGCAGGCACCCTGCAATGGCGACTGTGCCAGTGGGCAACGAGCTCTCGCTGCAGTTTGCCACCAGCTTTGAGTGAAGTTCTGGACTCGCAATGGCTGAACTGGCAGAATCACTGGAAATGACCCAAAGAAATGGGATGGGGGGAGGCAGGCCTCCGGCAGCCCCTGCACCAGGGATCCAGGGCCAGCACCAGGGCTGACGACCAGGGGGGCCACCACAGACAGGCTGAGGGTGCTGGGCCATGCTGGGGACACTGGGCTGAGCTGGCTGGGGGTTGCAATGTGCTGTTCTGAAATGGGGGCAGTGGTCTATACTGGGGGACAGGGCTGTGAGGTGCTGGTCTGCACTGGAGGGCACTGGTCTGTACTGGGGGACAGGGCTGTGAGGTGCTGGTCTGAACTGGAGGGCACCGGTCTGTACTGGGGGATGGGGTGGTGGGGCTGTGAGGTGCTGGTCTAAACTGGGGGCACTGGGCTGTACTGGGGGACAGAGCTGTGGCACAGGGTGAGTTGCTGGTCTAAACTGGGGGGCACTGGGCTGTACTGGGGGATGGGGCTGCGGAGTGGGGTGAGGAGCTGGTCTGAACTGGGGGCACTGGGATGTACTGGGGGACTGGGGTGCAGGGGTGTGAGGTGCTAGTCTGAAGTAGGGACACTGGTCTGTACTGGGGGACAGGGCTGTGAGGTGCTGGTCTGAACTGGAGGGCACCGGGCTGTACCGGGTGGCGGGGCTGGGGAGTGGGGTGAGGAGCTGGTCTGAACTGGGGGCACTGGGATGTACTGGGGGACTGGGGTGCAGGGGTGTGAGGTGCTGGTCTGAACTGGGGGCACTGGGCTGTACTGGGGGATGGGGCTGTGGGGCTGTGAGGTGCTGGTCTAAACTGGGGGCACCGGTCTGTACTGGGGGATGGGGCTGCGGGGTGGGGTGAGGAGCTGGTCTGAACTGGGGGCACTGGGATGTACTGGGGGACTGGGGTGCAGGGGTGTGAGGTGCTAGTCTGAAGTAGGGACACTGGTCTGTACTGGGGGACAGAGCTGTGAGGTGCTGGTCTGAACTGGGGGCACTGGTCTGTACTGGGGACGGGGCTGTGAAGTGCTGTTCTGAACGGGGTTGTGAGGCAGGGACCCGGCTCCGCTCAGCCCGCAGCCGGGAAGCCCGGAGCCGCAGGCCGCGGCCCCGGCCCCGGCAGCTCCTCCCCAGCAGCGGCGGGCCGGGCCCGGTGGCGGGCGGAAGCGGAAGCTGAAGGCGGCGGGCGGCCTTCTTGCGGGCCGTGCCGGTCGGTGCTGTGCCGGCATGGGCGAGAGCACCAGCCCCATCAGCGTTATCCTGGTGAGCTCGGGCAGCCGCGGCAACAAGCTGCTGTTCCGCTTCCCCTTCCAGCGCGGCGCCGAGCACCCCGCCGCACAGGCCAGTAAGTGCGCGACGCCGCGGGGGCCGGGGGCTGCGGCTGCTCCGGGGGGAGGCCGGCAGCCCGCCATAGCCCCTGTGGGGGCCTGGCGTCCCACAACCCCCCCTCACACACTCCCTGTGGAGGCCTGGCACCCCCTCACACGCCTCAGGCCCTCCGTGGGGGCCCGGCAGCCCCTCACATACCTCAGACCCTCCATGGGGGCCTGGCCCCCCGTCACACACACCTTACACCCCACGTTAATTGAACCACGTTATATCCATGTGTAATTATCGACCCATTGCCTTGTTGGTCTTCCTGGATGAGCAGTGTGAGTTTTAAGAGCTGTAGGGGAAGGAGGAGGCAGGGTGAGGAGTGAAGGCACCGATGAGGGATAGCGCATTCAGGAGACACTGAGCAAGCTTTAACTGATGATGGGTAGAAACTAAGAGACTTTTGTCCCATAACGGGTGGATGTGGGTTAATTTCTTTAGGAAAATAGGAACACAGGACCGTTCAGGTGCCAGCAGAGGTTGTACCCCTTCCACCGACATTCCCGATCCGGGATAGTGTCAGGTACCTGTTGGCAGCCAGGGAATTCCAAAGGCAGGATGGCTGTGCCCGCGGCGCTGCCGTCAGGGTCAGTGTCCCACCTGGCCTCGCCGGGTGGCAAGTGTCAGTGTCTTGGTGCATGGCCTGAAGGTGCTGCAGGGCAATGAGGCTGTTTGGTGTGGGTCACTTGCTAACTGCCGTATGTCACGAGAGGTTTGACACCCCTGTTTAGGCTGTGAGTCTCTTTTTACCAAGAGAGAATTGTCCTCAAACCCCTTTTTGTTTTTATAGGTACAATGTGAACACATGGGTGTTTTTGGCTGGCTCCCGCCCCCCTCCTGCTTTTTGTTGGTAAAGGATTTCAATACCTGTGACTGCAGGAGGGGCTTCTGGAATATTATCATTGTCCTGAAACCTGAGCAATAATGAGGGGAATGCACTGGTCAGAATTTTATTTTCCACTCACAAACTGCAAACTGTTGCCTGGCACTTGAGAGAAAAGTTGTTTCTCTGAATGTTTTCCTTTCTCCTCTTTATCCCCGAAGATGAAAATCTCTTTCTCCTAATTTTTGATGTGTTTTTGAGTGAGAATATTAAAAACAATATCTGGTATCTGTGTCTAAAAAGGAAGGGGCTTTCTGCTTTTAATATTACTTTTTTTAGATGTCTGTTATCGATAACTTTAGAAAGGGCACAGACAAGTATTCTTTTAATGCACTTATTTTAATGAACACTTTAAGGAGATTGTTCCTTGAAAAAGCTGTCTTTATTCTTTGTTTCAGATAAGCCAAGGAGTCGATATGCCGTGAATAGCTCTGGTGACACCACAGAAGATCAAGATGGGGACTCCAGGTAGGGGAAAACATTTCTACTTGCCTCAGAGTTTGAAACAGAGGAGAGATGGCCTCTTGCTCTCTTGCCTGCTAGGTCAGTAGGCAAATACGCTCGGACTGTATAGAAGACAACCTGCCAAAAAATGCTTTAATGCCAAGTTATGAGTAAATTAGTGCTTAGTAATGAGGAATTTCCCATGAGGGAATGCTACTGAATGTATTGTTTACTGGGGAAGGTATAGGTCAGATATTTTGTGCTCAGTAGAAAGGCAGTATTACTCTTTCAAAGCTAGGATTATTAATACTTTGGCAAAATTCCACTTTTCTTTACCTGCCTACCTCTCTAACTGGATTATTATTCAGTTGCCTCAGATTCTTCCCTAGCTCATGCAATTGTTGTATGGAATTGCTGTGCACTAATGAATAACTAATTTTGTTTCTCCAGATGTAGCTGCCCTTGTCCGTGGAGTGAAATAGTAGCTCAAAAGCAAACTGAGACTTAAAGATAGTTTTTAAATTACAGGAAATCAGGGGGTAACAAACCCACTAAAAATAGGCAGCGTGTTGTTCAGCATGCATGTACGTACGAGTGGACCCTCTAATTAGTTTTTGTGGACATATTGAAATCTGCTGCTTGGTTCTAAATTTATCACTACCAGATATGAGACAAATCTGGAAAAGAAAAAGGATTTTTGTCTGTTGGCCCATGGATTGGTTGCAGATCTTTTTTGTGATATGTGTCTTAATCTCCAGTATTAATGAAATGGGGTAGTTGCTGCTGCTCTTTCGTATAAGAGTGAAAAAGAAGTACTCATTGCTTGCCCCCAAAAAAGAAATTTAGATCCCAACCTTGCAAAATGTAAGCTTGTTCTTAACTTTATGACTGAGAATGGTTCAGCTGAAATTAAAATCACCCATAACAGTAAACTTCGTCACATTCATATGTTTTTCCAGGACTGGGATCTTACGAAAACACATTCTCCTTGAGGTCATTCATATCTCTTGCCTCTTCTGGTGTCTTTGAAACCTTCAAATGCAGCATTCTGTCATGTCTCCAGCACGTGCAGTACGGTACAGGGCATGACTCCAGTGGGAGCGAGCCATGGTTTTGTAAGTTTGGTAACTGGGGAATGGTGTTTCGGACTGTGTTGTGGACAGCAGCTCTTATGCACATTAGGAAGGCTCCGTGCGCACGTTTGCTGGTTATCTCAGGGATTGTGTTGGTTGCTGTTCAAAACCCTGGCTCTGTTTTTTCCCTGGATAGATTAAGACGGTGTTGGAACGGTACCAGCTTCCGTCCGATACTGATTCATGTTGCCTCTGCCATTTTGGGAGGTTGGACAGACGACTTAATGCAGAGCTGTGTTCGCTGGATGTTGCCTCTGGTGCTGAGTTAGTGTGGTGCTGAATCAATCAGTGTGATGCAGTATGTGGTTACTACAGTGATGCAGGAAAAGCTTTTATCATTTCAAATTATGGTCATATGAGAAAACTGCTAGTGTTTTTCTCAAACTGTTTTTAAGTAGATTGAATGTCCTGGCATGTAACCTACATTAAACAAAGATTTAGATTATTTCATTGTAGTGGTGTCCATATCTCTGAGCCTGAAAGTTGGTGCTTAGTCTTCTTGTCAAGTATTTGTGTTATAAGCTTTTAGTGTTTAAAAGAATTTATGATACCTCAACTGAGCTCACTAAGTGTGAAGTATCACAGTTACGAAGCACTGAATGAAAGAATATTAAGGCAGAAATCCCCCTTTGCAGTGATAGTCTTCAGAAAAAAGAAACTGTTATTTATACAGTTCTGTATATAGCAATACATACAAATTCTGGCTGCAGTGCCTGCACCTGACTAAGGTCAGTGTTTATAAACCTTATATGTACTTAAATGAAATAGAGGTGTTAGCCAGCACAGGTCTTTCATCAGGAAGCTCCTTAATATTATCTCCTGTGCATCTGTCCGTAGCTGCCAGGCAGATGAAGGGGAAACAGAAGCAGAGGAGCATTTACGTTGCTCTGAAAGTGTTGGTTCTGCTAGAGGCCAGATATCGAGGTCCAGCACACTGCTTGTGCTGCTCACATGGCTGGGCATCTGCATTCAGAAATTCAAAGTCTCTTTCAAAATTGAGTTTGTTTCAAGTCTGTTTATTGAAAAGCTTTTTCCCAATACCAGTGTAATCAGTGTTGTAAATACGCTGCATCCCATAAAACTGATGTAGCAGCTAAACATATCCTTCTCTTCAGTGGTAGGAGCTAGTAGAAGAAATCACTGATGTTCTCCATATACTAAATACTATTAATTTATATTAGGCAAGATGAGGTTGTTGGCAGAGTTAGTGTGTTTTACTGGCCTTACTGATACAGGTAGAAAAAACACCCAACTTTTGGATACACAGGCCCTTTTTCCAGCACAAAACAAAAAGGGATCTTCAAAACGGCGTACAGCATGTTGCTCATGCTTTTTGATTTGTATCAGACCATTCTGGGAGTAACAGAAGTTGGTGCCTTGCAGTCGAAGAGATTCTAAGGGGAGAATGGAGGCAGAAGGGTGCAGATCTGCTGGCGAGAGTGAGATGTATATGATTTGTAAACTAGGAAAGGAAGCTTAACCGCCATATGCTGTAAAACCAGTATTGTCATTGAGCCCATGGGGTTTTTTCCCTCACCAGCGTTACAAATTTTTGCTCCTGGGCTCCTGTTTGGAATGTGGTTTGTATGTTCCCATTGAAGATGAGGCTGGAGACACCAGGAATGGAGCGGCTGGTTTTGGGAGAGCCATTCCCGGTGGCAGCTCTGTGCCTGTAAGTTCGTTCTTCGGCAGTGCAGTGGTGCAGCTGTTCTCTTCCTGAAACGCTCTGTTTGGTCGTCCGTGGAGAGATTTCATCAGCATGAAGTCTGGTCTCTTTTCTGGTAGTGGTGATTTTCTGATTGGAGTTGTTCTCAATGACAGCAATTTATTAAGTGGCTTCATATTATTTCTGGAAGGCTTCTCAAGGAAAAGTGGGCAAAAAGATTCCTTTCAGTCACCATGTATGAGTCGCATCTGTTGATGTTTTTGGTGGCACAAATTGAGGCCTTGAAGTGGGCAGACTGCGAGGCTGAGTTGATGGTATATGGCAAGTTTGATAATGTTGAAGGACTGTGTCTTTCCCATGTTTTCATGTTCAGTAGCAAAGGTTATTTCAGATTTATCTGGTTGCTGCAACATTCTTATGAGGGTTGGATTCATTCTTTTTTATACTGGATGGCGGTCTTTAATTTACTAGCAATCTAGCACCAATCGTATCCTAGATAAGGTTCAGTATTGCTTTTTTCCTAACCTATTGGAACCTAGATCAATTATTTTTAAGCTGATCTCTCTTAGAGCAGTTGAGATGTATGTACTTCTTTATGGCCTCAGAAAGGACAAAATTAGGCCAGTTTAGGTGCCTTAACTCTCCATTTCCGTGTAATATTATTTGTATGCATAATTGGATTTCTTCTAGCCTTCAGACTCAAATTTCCAGGTCATTGTTATGCTTTTTGGGTTTTTTATAGACAATTGTAGCCTATTCATGATGATCCTACCTCTAGGTTACTGCCACGTGTTTGCTTCTATTAATTTCTTTTCAGTGGAGCTGTGTGTCTGGGTCTCCAGAATACAGGTTTTTCTCCCTTTTAAAAGCAAGTCAAGCGTCAAAAGTGGTTGAGGTGTGTTGATGGTGGCAATGCAACAAGAAGGTATTCAGAAGAATCTGTCACTGTCAAAACAAATTGCCTGTCAAGTGTCTCTCTTTGCTGGCTTCTTCTCAGCCTTTCATCATTTGCTCTCTTCAAAAACATCCTTCAGTTTTTGAGTGCTTTACCAGTAATACATACGCCTCACAGCTTATGGAGAGGCCTGCTAGTCTCGTCTCTCCCCCCGGCCCCCCCCGAAAAAAACGTGAGGCAGTTACTTTTTTGAAGCCGGAAGATAATGCTTTGTTAAATCAGTTTGAAATGGGTTTTGTAGTTTTTTCTGAAGGTGGTATAGTGAGCAAGCAAAAATTCTAATGAAGATGCACACAGAGTAACATATGTTACGCCAGACTTTGCATTTTTTAGTAGCACAACTGAGTAACTGAAGGAGGTTTAGCAAGTTTGACAGCATTGGTGTCCTTAATTGGCCAAACACTTCTGTTACGAAAAAAAGGCAACTTACTGACAAACAAGGACTTGAATGTCTCTTTCTAACAAACAGTAATTCTCCTGTGGTAACATTTCTGTATCCTCTGTCCCTCTTTCACTGGACTCCAGTGTTCTTCCTTGTATTTGTTCTGAAAGGCTTCCTTTCTGTAACCCCGTGCTTTTCCATTCATCCATCCATCCCTTCAAACATCCTTCCTGTAATATCACCTCCTTTGTATAGTTTGTCATTCGGGATTGCTCTGGGTTCCCTTTTCAACATGACCAGTAGAAATGTGTTGTCTTTTGGATTAAGTAAGTGTTTTGTCTCTCCTTTCTAAAGTGGACAGTGTAATCCTTTTACCAGATTCATTTTTAGGAATTTTGTTTCAGGAAAAAAGTCTTTTTTTCCTTCTTATGTGTAGAAAAAAAAAAAAGCAGTTGACTTAAAATGAAAATAGATGTTTCCCTGATGCAAAAGTGAGTACAGCTGTTAAGAGAGCTTTCTGCTGTACACCTGTTTTAAAGGTTTTCAAGTTCTTTGCCTTGAAAACTTTTTCAGCCTGCTTTTCCTAACTTTCTGCTTATTGCCTGGGGCAGAGAGAGATGGAGAATGACTTCATGCTTGTGCCGTGGTTCTGGCCAGGCTTGTACCTATTGTTTAGATCCCTGGCGGGGTGCAGGAGTGGCTCTGTGTGCAAGGCCCTTTACAGAACCCTGGCTGTGCATGCAACAATAAGTGTTTGGCATCCTCTTTTTCTAAGTCTTGGTGGTATGGAAGCACCAGAACCAATTGTGAAGAGCTGTGGGTCATTTGGGGCTGCACGGGATGTTCCTTTGGTGACAACTCTAGTAATAATGTAGAAAAGAAACTGAAGTATAGAATCTGCTCTAAATCAGACTGCAACCTCTTCTATTTTCTCTTAAGGTAAGCATGAATTAAAAACTACAGTGTTAAGTACAGCTCCATAAATGCAACATTTGGTGGGAACACATTAGAGCAGCCGGTGCTAGCGAGATGCCGTAGCCTGTTTTCTCCATGTTGTCAATCTAAGCCTGCAGTTTATCCCAGGAATTCACCTACTGTTAACTTTTGACTCTTCTCAATAGTTATATTTCCTTTACAGGAGTTTAACCCTTAATAGTTCATCCTAGTTTTTAATATTATACCTTTTTTCTTTTTTTTTTGTATTTTGTGTACTTGCCTCGTTTATTTTCTTGTGTTTTTTGTTTTGTGTTTATGGCCATGTTCCCATTTCAGAGACCAATGTCCTCTAACTGATGAGCAATTGGTTTCGGGGTAAGACCAAACGTTCTAAAAAATCACCTTTGTCTAGAATGGCTTTCTTTTCTCACCATCCTTTTAATTGTGCTTTGTTTCTGGTTTCTGTTTTACACTGAATGATGAGATAATTATATGCTAAATCACAATGTCTTTAGGCAACGTATTGCTACAGGTTTATGCTAGGGTAATTACAAAGGTCCTACTAACATTTCTGTGCTTCCTGTAGGGTATCCAGAATGGGTATGGTAGCGTCCCTTCTGTGAATTGAGAAAAGTTGTGATCCTCCATGAATGCAACAAGTATAGCCTTGGCATTGTAGTTATCCCAACAAGGAGCCCTAAACCAGATTGCTTTCTGATGAGCAATGACTTAACAGTACAGATCAGTGAGTAAACTGTGTAATCCCACAGTAATTAACGGAGAGCTCTTCAGAGACCTGGTTTTGAGCACCTGCTCTGATTGCTTGTTCTTGGTGCCCCAGTAAGCTAAACTGGATGACTGCATTGTACCCCCTTTTTGAATTTGTGGAGAGAAAAGTGCTTATCTCTACCCAGGGCCTCAAAAGTATTAAACTGCATCTCTACTCCCTGCTTAACATAAAGATGCTCACCTAGATACTCAGCTCCCATTATAAATTACTTCAAAGAAGAATTCTTTATAAGAACATTGCTTTGAATTCCTGTGGCATATTAAAAGTTATTGTCTCTTCTTGGGGAAAAAAAAGGAATTTGTGTTTGACTTTTCCCCCTCCTTTTCCATGTGCTAAAGCAATTGCTCTTTCAGCTGGGTTTCCAGAGGAGATGCTGGTGCCAGCAGTCGATCTGCACTAGCGCAGTTTGTATCGTACTGCTGGATTGTCTGCTGTTGCTGCCACATTTAGCGCGTGATAGGAGTGGGAGGACATTTTTGGGCAAATCAAAGCTTTTCTTTTTTGTATTTGGTTTCCACCTGCTGAATTCCTTAGTACAGGAGAGGTTTGCTTCCCTCTGGAAATCACAATGCTCGGACTAATCTCATAAAGGAAGAAGGGACTGTTACTGCCCATGCTGCCCAGCTGCAAAACCTAATCTGCTTCTTACAAACTCTGGGGCTCTGAAAAGTCCGTATTTTTAGGTCATTGTAATACACCCCGGAGATAAGAAAATTGGTAGTAAAATATCTAAAGTGAAACTGTTATTTTCAAAGAGGAGATGATGAATTGAAATGATGGGAATAACATATCTGCTGTCCCTCAATCTCCTTGTTATCCTGATGGCTAGCAAATATATAAATTATGTAGAGCATTGGGGGGAAAAAAACCCCAAACCAGCAAAACCAGTAAATCCAGGCTGTCAGATGAGAATGGGGCTGGAGTCCAGGTCACTCTTGAGAGAGCCTGCGGTGATACCAGCTGTCTGTAGCCATGAAATAGCACTGGGGTTATCTTTCCTGGCTGCAGTTGCAGTACTCTCCCAGAAAGAGAGGTCTCTGCTAGTGAGACGATACCAAGGACTTCACAAAATCAGCCTTTTAATCTCCTCCTCCCCACAGAGCCACATAGAAGGCAGGGCAGACAGAGCTGCTGGTGTCACGAGCTCTCCTGGGGAACTGCCGAACTGATACGTTCAGCACCACATTTGTCTGTTAAAAGATCTGCTGGTGTAATTCCTTGTAAAAGTCAAATCTTAACAGTGGTGAAAGTCATCATAATGATCAGTTTCCCAGCTCCCAAGGTATCCTTTGCCAAGGCTGGGGGAGGGAAGAGTAACTCATTTCTTACCAGCATGCAGGCATTTTCTAGTTTACCCTCCTTCTCTTTACACCCCCCGAAAAAACATATGCTCGTTTTAGATCCGTCGCTATTACAGTCTTCCTGACTCCATGATGAGCCTATTAACGAGCACAGCTGAACAGGGCAAAAAGAAGGGGGAAAGCTCACTGCTGTCATGGGGACTTTTTTTCCTATTTTGAATGTGATCTCCAAGGATTGTCCGTCCAGGTCCTGTTTGAGGACGCTTTGCCCTTTCTACACGATCTCTGTGTGTTGTGCAGCCCAGTGCAGTGCGGTGGCTGAGGAGCATGGGCTCAGTGGCCCCAGGACTCTCTGGCTAGTCTCCCCATCTCTATTCTTGCCCTTAGCTGTGTTCAGAGCAGAGGAGCCAGAGATTTGGAAGTTTTTACAGAGCTGCTCCTTCCATAAGCCAAATGTAAGCAGCATGCTGTGGTCAGAATGATCTGTTTGTACAAAAACCAGGGGCTTTAACAGCTCATAAAGGCCCTGTGTTGTCCTGCATCTTCAGGATATGTAGGTCTAATAAAAGAAATGCCCCCTGGGTCACATGCAGCTGGATACACACAAAGGATCTGGCTGTGTGCATTTGTCTTAATTTCTGTAGTACTCCATAACTCACTCAGAGTGAACCAGGAATATGGAACATTAATCCCTTCTCTGTGCATCGAGGGCTCACTTGTGGCCGAGAGATAAGGTGCGCGCAGCACACGCCCAGGCCTGCCCTTTTCTCTGAGTGATACTGGGTTATCTGGGATACCTGCCTGGTGGAGGGGGATGGTCTGACAGAGACACATGCTCCTGAATGTAAATAAAGAAAATGAAATAAACATTTTCATTCTTAAAAAACTGTTCTCATCAGAAACTGGTTTGAAATTCATTTAGTTAAACAGGAGCCTCCGAGAAATCAGATGAGGAAAGAACTTGCTAATATCAAACCTTGCATTGCTCCTATTCTAGAACAACAAGTTCCCTCCAGCAGCTAACTGAGCTCCCCTTCCCTGTGGATTTGAACTCCACTGTCTCAGGGGATACCCTGAGGAAAACAAACATTTGTAGAGACCAGGCGAATGCTGCAAGGCCATCGGAAAGAGCAGTTGCAGAATTTCTCTCTCGTCGCACTGTATTCTTACCCATTTTTGCAGCAGTAGCTGTATTTTCCAGGGCAGGCTCCTTGTAGATACTTGTCCTGTCTTGCAGCTGCCTTCTTCCCACCACCGATCCGGAGCAATCCAGTAACACCATGGTCGGCACTGGGAAAGGTCTGCCCTGTCACAAATTGGTCTCAGTTTGGTTTATCAAATGAGAAGGTGCAGGTGAGGCCAGGCAGCTCTCAGAAGGGTACCAGTGGCCTGTTGACCACAGATTGAGATCTGTTGAGTAACTCTGAGTCACACTGATGAGATTTGGGAAAGGAGGGACAAGCGTTGGATGTATGTTTCTTCTAGTTCTAGAATCAGCTCTTTCTTGCCTTCCCCTCTTCCATACTGGGTGGCTTAAAGATCTCTGTTGTGCTTGAGTGACAGGCTGTGTCAATATGTAGTTGCTTAGTAAGTTCATTAACCTGCAGCTAAATCCAGGCAATGGCTAACTCAAGCTGTTTTTATATTTAAGTGAACTGCATCTAATCTTTCCAGTGTATTTTGCTGAGCATGTAATTAAATAAGCATGACCCTGCAGTCTTTGTCGTGAATGCTTCCTGTTTTATAATTGCGATGATCTGAGAGATGTAATTAAGGGGTTCTTAATTTTCCATAATTGGTGGTACTCCAGGTACAGCAATTCAAACACAATGTACAATCCTTTAAAAACTCACAAGTTAAAATATATCTGCATTTGGAGGAATATTCTGCGGGTATGCTTTTTGAAAATTGTAATAACTTCTATCTCTGCTCTTCAAGGTTTTCAGATGTCATCCTGGCAACAATTTTGGCTACCAAGTCAGATATGTGCGGCAAAAAGTTTGAACTGAAGATTGATAATGTTCGCTTTGTTGGCCATCCCACCTTGCTCCAACATGCCCTTGGGCAGGTATGATCCGAGGTCCGCTCTGGTGACTGGCCTTCTTTTCAAACTGCGTGGCTTTGTTAGGAAACTTAGAATTCAGAATGTGCATCTTTGCTTTTTAATCCTGTTTTTAGTTCACGATGCTCAAAGCTGTCTTTTATTTCCAGATAGATACAGTGAGTGGCAAACCAAGGGAGCTGTGTCAGTGATTCACAGAACCCCCCTCCCGGTTAGCGTAGGAAAGCAGTGTGGGTAAAGAGAAGTAATACTAAGCAGTCCAGCTCAAAAAGCTGTTTCTCATCACATTAGTTATTGCAAGTTAGCTCTTTAGCACGTCTAATTAGTATGGCAGTTAAAAAAAACCCCAACAACCCCACACT
The DNA here is from genome assembly GCF_964199755.1 of Larus michahellis. Lineage (NCBI taxonomy): Eukaryota > Metazoa > Chordata > Aves > Charadriiformes > Laridae > Larus > Larus michahellis. The sequence goes on along the minus strand of NC_133903.1, from coordinate 16,396,076 downwards.
AAAAACCTTCACAAATGCTAGAAACTACGTCAGCCTTGTTTTTAACTCTAACTGGTGCTGAAGTTGATTCACAAAGCTCAGTGAGAATAGGTAGGGAGTTGAAAGAGATCTAAAATTTTCTTGTGGACGAGGTCAAGCTGCTGTTTGCATTGAGACCTTGCTCTGTGGCCTGTGTTTTAGCTGCTTGGAATGAAAGCAGGTGCCGCCCAGGCTATGGAAAAAGGACCTGCTTAAATCTAGGAGAGAATTAACATGCTTCTATGTGCAAAATATTCCCTGTCCCATTCCTTCTTTCTGATAGACTGCAAGAATGAACTAGACTGGTAATTTCTGAACCCTACACTGATCTCTGTCACTGAACTGCTTTGGTCTCCTTTTTCATCAAATTTACCAAGTCGTTCATTTTTTCAGGAAAAATAATCTGCTTGCCAATTCTATCATCCTTTCTATCTATAATTAGAGGTGCAAACAGATTGTTGGGAACTGCTGCTTGATATTTAGAGGACCAGACTGCTTTAATCCAAGTGAGGAGCTGGCCTCAAGCATCAGAAAATGCTACTGTTCCAGTTTTGAAACTCAGTCGTGAGTCTACAAGAATTGTGATGGAGGATCACCAAGACTCAGTCCTTAAATGCTTAAGCTGTTTTGGAAGACACAATTCAAGTGTCCCCAGGGTGTGCAAGTACATCACCAGCCCCAGACAAGGCAAGGAATGAACTGGGCCCAGGGTCCGGCCAGGGACCCCAGCCAGGAGCAAAAGGAGATAGGACCAGAGACGGGGCTGGAGGACAAGGCTGCAATGTACTTAACAAAGGTCCATCCTGGAGACAAGCTACCTACGATGATGTGTGTCGAAGGTCCATCCAGGAGACGGGTCTGGAGACAGGCACACCTATGGGCCAGGGGCTCAGCTTAAATGGGGCTCCTGGGTCCTGGGCAAAGGTGTGTGTGTGGAGACCCAGCTAGGGCTGGTCAGGCCCTGATCTCTCACAGTTATCACATTTCTTTATTTTGCTAATCTCCTCTGAAAGGCACAACTTTCTAAACGTGGTGTAAATGAAGTTGAAAATTTGTATTTGTGTTTTTTTCACCACTTATGATTATACATTCTCTCCACTTTCCAGTCAGCTTTATCCTAATTGCATGAAATGTCTCTTTTTTCAATTTGTCTAAATAAAACTGCATCCAGGTAAATAAACAAAGTTCTAAAGCGCTGTAAACACTTTTTTGGTTGCTTCTTGTAGGATCTTCTTTTTGGGTGTGTCTTATCACCCCAGAACTTTCTGGTGTCCGGAATGTTCTAGACGTCACAGCTGTCTCTGCTAGTGCATTTGAGTCTAAATCTTGGACCCTTTTGCAGTTAGGAGGATGGAGCTCCTTTCCCATGGAGCAAAGGCAGTAACTGGAGTCACCTCTCAGTCTCTGGTTTGGGTTTCTTCAGAGTTCATACTGCAGTAAATTAATCCACAGGACAGCTCAGCAAATTCTTACTCAGATGAGATTCAGGAGTTCCAAGTGCACGAATACTTAATCCTATGTGCCAGACCACCTTTTCTGTAGCAATATTCTGAATTCTTCAGATTCCTTCAGCATTTTCTTTTCCAGCTTAGTCTTCCTTTTTCTGGACAAGAGGTGATATGAAATCTAGCCTGCATCCCAATTGATGTTAATGGTGGTAGTTTCTTTGATTTTAAGGAAGGAACAGGATCACTCCCTAACGTCAGAAATGCTTTTGAGTCTTTATTAAAGTTCACAAGACATCCTGGAACCTGTAATTCCAGGGGAATAAATAAACACAGTAAATGGGCTTTACCACTCTCCTATCACTGCCTTTTTGATAGAACTTCATTTACGCTTTTGAAAAAACAAAAATGCATATCGCTTCTTTTAGTTTCTCTAATTTTTAAGACTACTGAGTGAAAGCACTCAAATTTTGGAGTTCACTGCTGAGCAGTTTGTTGCTGATGCTCGGGACCTGTCAGGAAGGGAGGATGCAGCCCTGCTTTTGCCATCTTCTCTGCGTTTGCCCTCTCTCAGACTCTGCATTAGCAACGCATGCACGTATGTCGGGTAGAGACCGAATAAGAGGTGAGCAGGGTGTTTGGCCCAGCAGGTTATAGCTGGTTTCACTGGGATTGGATGGGTGTTCAGCAGGGACCTTTGGGGTGGCAGTAATGTCCTCTGGATTTGTGCTCCATCTTGTGGCGACGCTTGCTCCGTTCAGAGTTGTTAGGCTCGGATGCGCGAATTCAGCTCGCTAGTCCTGGCTTCCACTGTTCTCCCCACCAGAAAGTCTGTACCTGCCTTAGGGCTGAAGCTGTCTGCTGCAGAAAGAACGGGGCGGGGGCTGGAGAATGTGTTTGAAGTCCTGCAGGAAGGGAAAATCAAACCTTTTATTTTAGTGCTGCAGTTCTACAGCATGTTTTTTTCTGATAACAGCAGCAGTTTGTAACATGACACAGTCCAAACGGGGATTTTAGGAAAGGCAAGAATAGATGTGGCCTGGGATGAGAAATTTGTGGATTTCTTTTTAGTTAGCAATATATATGACAACTGTGCTAAGGACTTTAAACGTAGGTTCCCTAATGATGCTAAAATGCAATAGTAAAGACACCTTGTAAGACTGCTGTCTTAACTGATACTTATTTCCATGGTCATGACCAAAACGGTTTGGTTTAAGCCTTCACAGCTTCTCAGAAAAGGCAGTGTTGTAGAGTAACTGTGACACTTTAATAAAAAAAAATAAAATCATAATTTTATTTTTTATAAGTCAAATTTGGTGATATGATTTGTCTGCTCTTTTTCCTCAGCACAGTTGTTATTTGCCTGAGTTAGGCTTTCTTTTTTTTTTTTTCTTCTCCTTTTCCCCCTTTATTACTGGATCCAACTGACACTAGCCTATGGGATTTTTTTTTTTAAATATTTTTCAGGTATCCAAAACTGATCCCTCACCAAAGAGAGAGATGCCCACTATGATTCTCTTCAACGTGGTGTTTGCACTAAGGGTAAGTCTTCATTCCATCTGAAAGTGGAATGTGCTTCAGATGTATAATAGAATGCAGTAGGCTCACGTTCCAGTGATCTCTTGTAAAACAGTCAGTGCCTGATTTCATTGGGCTATTTTAATTTGAAACAACAAACCTAAACAATGTAGAATATGACGATGACAAGTGGGAAAGTTTTCCAGGCCAGTGGAAAACAGGTCCAATTGTTCAGTGTGTAAAGGCGTGCAAGAAGCCACTTTGCAAAATAGATATGAACCCAGTTGCAGGTCCTGTATGTGTCTTGTCCTCTGTTATTAGTGAGCTGGTAATCTGCTGTGATTTTTCTAGACCCTGCAACTGAGGCTTGTCCAACTGAACTGTGCATGAAGCCGGCCTGCGCCTGACCCTCCTGTGTGTCAGATGCTGCTCTCTGTACGTCACTGCTCTGCTCCTGCCCAGGATAGGACCAGATCCATACAGCTGCGCTGGCATGTTGTTGAGCCCTCGTGACTCCATGCAGCTTGGAACTGGGTGGTCGGTTCTGCTCCAGAAGCAGAGGCGGCAGGCTGCGTGGTCAGTGGCTCATGCTTGGCCAGCCGTAAGAGTCAGGTCCCCACCATGGCCTTGGTCAGCTCAAGTGCAGAGTGATGCAGAAACCTACTCTGCCTCAGAACAGCATGGTTTTGAGCCCTTGCTCATGCTGTATGGTACAGAGACATGTGCCTTTGCTCAGTGCCTCTAGGCTTTTTTTTGTAATTAAATGGGCAGCATTTGAAAGCTGTGTCCTCTTAGCAATGAGATCATTGTAAAGGGAGAGTGCCAGGGAGCAGCAGCTCTAGCGTTCTGAATGAGAAGAAGGTACAAGTGAAGAATAAGTAGGTTTTGCTGCTCAGCAAGAACCTGGAGCAAATATATTGTTTTTTCTTGGAATTTTTTTCAGGCCTGCTATGTTAAGGGATCCTGGCTTGACTAATTTGGTGATATAAAACCCTAGAAATTTCATTATGTTTGAGCATTATTTGCTGTCTGAACTCCGTCTTTCTCTTCCCAGCCCAGAGGTTGTATCTGTGGAGCCATCATAATATTTTTGTGGCATGTACACATAGGAAGAAGCATTTTAAAAATGAAAGATGGAGTTGGAATAACTGTCTTTATGGAAGTGGTTGATCTTTTTGCTTGACCGGGTATAATGTCATGATTTAAAAGCCTCCTGCTCCCTGCTTGTGAAATGACGTTTTTTTCCTTTTAGCACTAGTACTTTTCTTACTGCTCGCTTTCTAGTGGTGACTAACGTGGACATGGCCACAGTCTAGATGGCTTGTCCTCAATTGAAAAGCAAGGTTTCACAAAAGACAATTATCCCAGCATTCAGTCTGAAGCAAGAAATAAATGATTCGGTGAGTTCTGATAGGGATCCAGTGTTTTGCCTTGAGTTCTTAGGTGTTCTTAGGTCAAGAAGTGCCAAATTTGCAACACTGAAGTTGATTTTAGATTTCACACATTAAGAGACATTAGTTTCAAGAGTTTTGATGTTTTGGTGTATTGGTAGAGCACCGCGCTTCGGTTGTAGGTAGGTGTATGTAGTAGATGCACATGCAAACACAAACATTGATGCACATTGAGTCATGTGCAATGCAGAATTGTCGAAACCAGTGCTCCTTCATTTGCAGTATTGCAAGAGCTTAGTGAAGTATAATGAAGGCTATATCTAGCCCTCATTTTTCTAGAATGTAATTTCTAGAAAAACTTGCTTTTTTGCATTTTGTCACTGTGATGATACTGATGTAGTTGTGTGTGTAATGCAGCACTAAATCATGTTTGCCAAATGAGACACTCTTAGTTCGTCGAGAGCTGTCAAGTTTCTGAAAAGTGCTGTGCAAAAAGCAAGTGGAAGTTTTTTCCTAGCATGGTGTAGCGCAGTGCGGAGGGTGGGTGAGGCATTCTGAGATAAAGATGAGAGTCCATCTGCAGTGGGCAGACAGAGCAGGCAAAGTCCCAAATGTTATAATCAGCACTGATCCTGCTGTGTTTAAGTTTCAGGGTTACCAACGTGTCGTGACTCATCAAGAATAGTGGAATCCAAAACTGATGACTCATGGTTTGCTAGTTTACATGCCAAGTTATCGCTCGTTGGAACTGTGAATTCCTTTAAATGTCTTAACAAACATGAGGCAGCTGCTTACTCAGACTGGAGCCGAGTTCCCCCCCCTCCCCCTTGTCAGCTGTACTTACATGATAGATTTTTCCAGCACTTTCATTCTGGGACTTGCACAAATGCAGTATTAGTAATAAGCCATATTTGTGAAATATTTGGAAACTTAAATCCAAATTCATTCTGGTTTGCGATCAAATTACCGATCATGTGCTGGTAATTCTTACCTAGTTACTGTCTTGTCAGTATATAGGACAATCCTCAGCATAGCAAGGTGGAGCGAATGGGCTAAGTTAAAGGCCCTGCAGTCCTTATGCTCCCAGTGAATTTAACCTGCACATTGTGATATTCTGCCTTTTCAAATAGCCTGACACTTTTCTCACTGTGTGAAATACAGTTCTTTGGTGTCTCTGCTAGCAAAGGGCCCAGTAACAACTGGAAAAAATAAAACAGATAGGAGTGTCATACTCCACGTTCTGTGTTCATTTGATGCACATGGACAAGCTTAGAAATCCCTGAGTCTTCTCTTTAACTTTGGCCATCTCTGAGCTTCTGCTTTGTTGCTGCTAGAGAAAACTCCTTTCTTTTGCTGGTTGCAGAAGAGGCTGACTTGTTATATCTACTGAAGATAATTATTGTGACTACTTATCCATCACTGTAGTTCCATGTATGTTACTGTGACTGAATGACCGACCTGTTTCTTTTCCGTGTTGCCTCTAGGCCAATGCAGATCCATCCGTGATAAACTGCTTACACAACCTCTCCCGAAGAATCGCCATAGTCTTGCAGCACGAGGAGCGCCGCTGCCAATACCTGACCAGGGAGGCCAAGCTGATCTTAGCTATTCAGGATGAAGTGTCTGCCATGTCAGAAAGTGAGTGCTGAGCTTAGCGTTGTGCAGGAATATGTTTGTCCAGGAGCACTTTTTCAGAAAAGTGCTGATGGTGCCTTCTTATTTCTTTTGTGGCTGGGATCAGTATGAACAAGTTTTGATGCTCTTTAGCATTCTGACAGCTTTTGACTGCATTTTGCCTCATCCAAGATCACCATCCCTGCTCAGAGATGTCAGCTTTAGAAGTGAAGTAGCTTGTTTACTTTCCTCGCTAGCTCAGTTCAGTGGAATCCCTGGAGAATGTGCACTGAGCCATCCCATTTGGATCTGCCTGTCAGGCTGAGATGGAAGAACTCAAATGTCGCCTGCTTCACCCAACCTAGAGCAGGTTTCCCATGCTTTAATGCTGTGTGCTGAGTCACCAGATTTCTTCTGTGGATACCTTACTCTTACATGTTGTTAGCATGGCTAGCAAACAGTTACAGATAATTTTTATAGACTGTACTTTAGAGCAATTTGCTATAATAATATACACTATTTAAGGTGAACTCTGTCTGACAGCGATGCATCATATTGCTGCGAGCATTAAGAACTATAACATGTATAAAACCAAAAACACTTAAAATCATCACTTGTCAAATTCACAGTTACATGTGCTTAACTGAGTTGAGGTTTAGGAGAAGTTGGCAATAATTCATTATTATTATTTTAGCACGTAACTTGAGTTATTGTAAAAGCTTTGAAGGATAATTGTAGATTAAAAAGATACAGATTCTGTCCCTAAGATATGGGTTCATACCTAGTGGGGGAAGAGGAAACTCTCTTTGCTTTGAGATCAGTTGTATGCTTTTTTGTTGTGAATTTTTCCGTAGCCACAGAAGGGCCACAGTCACCTTTTCATCACATCCTACCCAAGTGCAAACTGGCCAGAGATCTCAAAGAGACATATGACAGGTAAGTGGGATTTCCTTTCTTGCTTATAGTATGCTGCTTCCCACTGAAACCTCTTGGCCTTGTTCCTTAGGGTATTATCCACCTCTTCATGCTGACAGCTCGCTGGGATTTGGGTTTTAGACCAGGTCGTGCAATATGAAGGCGAGCTGTCAAGTGAAATGTTTGCAGAATTACTATCCTAATCATTACCTTGGTCTCCCTTGGGGTGTATTATGATTCTTAAAAGTTGCTTATGTCTGTCACAGGTTTAAGAATTACTATTTTCTTCCTTAGCACAGAGCCACGTAATGACAAGCAAATTGTAGAATTGAAAAGTGTCATAAAATGAGTATCATATCGCTGTAGAAGTACTCTAAACCTGTAGCTGAGAGAAAAATGCTGCATGTAGCGCTGATGGCAAGTCAGATACTGCCCTGGCTTCATTTGGTTACACTGTGCATGTCTGGACAGTGAATTTGGATTAGGTGGTGAGACTTTCAGCAGAATGGAAAGTGTAACATGCTGTTTCTTGACTGGATTAAAAGTTCTGGCAAGGATTTCAAAGGAGCGTGGAGTTAGTGTTGAATTTCAGCAGGAGCCAGCACCGACCTCCTACAGCGCGCTTTTGCTCTGACACCTTGTCAGTGCTGACTCCTTGTGCAGAGCAGACACCTCTGTTCAGGATCTGCACTTGGTGAAAGACCTCGACAGAGGAGCACAGAAGGTTTTGGTGGGGAGGAAGATGATGAACCCCTTGATTATAGGGTGTTTGTCAGGGCTTGGGAAAATTACTCTTGAGTTCCTTGATTGACTGTAGAGCACACTGTATGCTATTAGACAAACCCTTTAGCCTCCTTAGATTGTGGTTCCCCTTGTACAAAGGGAATAATTGCAAAGCCCTGTAAGGTAAGGCACCGAGAGCCTAAATAATTGAATGATTGCAAAGCACACTAGAAAACTTCTAATAAGCAGTCTTTTGTTATGTTTAAGAGCTGTGAATTTCAGCCTGTTTGGAAGCAATGTTGTATATTGTTCGATACAACTCTCACAAAACCTGTACTAAAGTTTAAAATAAGGCACTTTTTATGTAACCTGTAATTCCAATATTAAACTTCACCTACTACTTACTTTTCTCTGTTCCTGTAGGGCTATGTATTTGTGACTGGGCAAACCCTGATCTTGTTTCCAGACATTTTAGTGACACAGTGACATCTTGTGGCACTGAGCTGTGACTGGAGGAACACACAGCCCAAGCTCATGGAGTGTGCTGATAAGACCCTTCCATGAAATAAGGAGGAATAGCCTGACCACAGAGAGACACCCATTGGTGCTGCCCCCCAGACGTAAAATAAGGCAGAGTCTCCCTCCTTTAGGCATTGTGAGAAGTGGTGCCAGTTATATTTTGGCACTGTTGCATGACATTGGCATAAGCAAATTTAAGAAATAAGCTGTTGGTAAAAATATAAAATGTCTGTGCATTTGATTGGAAAGTTCTATTTGAAGAGTAGTTAACGTTGGCGTCGTCTGTCTGTATAATAAGGTGGTGTTCTGCAGTATTTTTCCGTTAATGCTTCATATGAGAGAACAGAAAATATACTTATTACACCTGCAGTAATACCTTGCCAGGCAGGCATAGAATTAAAATAATTTTTTGTTCAATTAGAAGAAGTGGTCTGGAAATAGGTTTTTTACTCTGAAGCTCCAAGATGAAGAATTCCTGAGTGGCAGCAGCTCTGGAGTGAAGTCTGTGTGGTCTTTTATGAAATGAGGGTTAGTCACAAGTGACGTGGGGTTGCAGAAAAAGCAAATAGATAGGAATGCATAAAATAAAAGCCTTGTCTGTAAGATGGGAACCAGCCCTGCTCAGGATTGCAAATCCCCTGCTGTAATGAATACTGCATCCAATTTTGGGCACCACATTTCAAGAAGTTTGGGCCACCTAGAGAGCGTGGAGGAGTGAGAATGACCTAAGAGGAAAGATTGAAAGATTCGGTCTGTTTCCTTTAGAGCAGAAAAGACTGCTGGGAACAGCAAGTTTTCAAATGCATGCAGTGACAATGCGCTGTTTTAAATTTACAGAGATTTCTGGCATAGCCTTTGGCATAGGGGAACAGCAAAGCGGAGAGAGCACTTTGAATTGCAGATGGAAACCGGGCTCTCCGAGATTTGCTCGAGCCAGCATTTCCTAGTGTCTGCTGATTTCTGCAATTCCAGTCGAAGGCCTCTCGAACTATCACGGTAACTCCAGAGGTGCTGTCTAGCCCTTGGTTTCCTGTAGATGGTGCTGAGGTATTTCAGGCAAGACCCGACATGTCCCTTAGCAAATTGGTTTGTACAAAAGCACAAGTGCACGAATCCTTTTATAGTTCAAACTGACCCTTGCATTTGGAATGAAATGCCCGTATTTTATAAGGCAGGAATCAGTAGCCAGCATCTTGACTGTAACGCTATCAGTGCTATCGTAGTGGAGTATTATTAAACCGACAGTTTAGAGGTAATCAACATCCAGTTGATCTAGTTGATTCTGGGACCTTTTTTGACTCTAGTGGGGAAGACCAGAATGTTTCTCTTTGATCAGTTCAGAAAATAGATTTGGGAGTCTTCATTCATCTTTTCCTTAAAATCCAGCATTGGTATGGAACAAAAAGCAATGGCTTCAGGACCAGGAGACTCCGGTTGCTGGTGCCTCCAGTGCTGACAAATTAACCAGTGTTACAGTGGGTGTCCTTTTAATCCGGTATTCAATTTAGGGAGTTAAGACCGCTTTCACCAAGTTTTATCTGCAAGTGCAGATATGTCAGCTTGATACTAGCTATGTATCTGCCTGCCTGTTTTTAGCAAACTTAGCTTTACATCGGAATAAAAGTGAAAGTATGGGCAGGTTTATGGGGAGGAGAGGATTGATTGTTTCTTTTCTTTTAATACACAAAGAGCCTTTATACATTTTTAGCCTAGTGGGACTTGAACTGACTGGTAGATCTAGCCTGTCTCAGCAGCTCAGGGAGAAGTGGAATAATTATATGAGACTTAACGAATTATTAGATGTGACTTGTGTAGCTGTGCTATAAAATACAAACCAATTGCAGTTATTTGACCAAAGGATAGTCAATCTGTCCTTTACAAGGAAATGTGAAATAATTTCAAAGCTCTTAAGGAGTCACAACCTCTAGCAAAATAAACAAACTCCAAAACTATAAGCTCACCCCCAGCAAACTGGGAATTTATTAATGCATTATTAATTTCAGAGATAAATAGGATAGACATAAAATGACATATGTGTATGTAAAAATTCATAACCTTTTATAAAATGAGGTGAAATTGTCTTTGTTTGTCAATAGTAATGAAAAAAAAAAAGGCTGCAATTCTGTGTGATACTGGCCAACATTCGGGTTCCCATTTTGGGGCAGCAGCTCACAGTCGCTGTTCGGACAGAACAGGAGAATAGAGCAAAAGAGCAGTGATATTCCCCCAAATATTCTCCAGCTTCCTGCAGCTTGCAGCTCTGGAGGTGGTTTCTGTATTCAGCAGCCTTCAGCTGATCTCACTTCCCGGAATTAGTCCACAATCCTTTGAGCCAGAGTAAATATTTAACAATGCCAGCATCCTCTGATAAGGAGGTCCATGGCTTAACTAGTTTCTGTGTCTCTTTCTATTTCTTTTTGAACTTTGCTCCTTCTAGTGTCATTAGGTCTTCTGATGGAGAGATGTTGAACAGCTTTTCCCTATTTACTTCTCCCTCTCAATTTTAGACTATGATATCCCCTCTCAGTATCCTAATCCCTCGTCACGTATCCCTCAGTATCGCTCATCAGGTATTATCTAACCAGAGTTGGAAAAAAACCGTGTTGAAACTAAGTTTTTGTGGGATAAAATGGAATGTCTTTGAGGGTTTAATAGCCAGTTAGACTATGGGGAATGAAGCTATTTTTGCCCAGTGACTCTTGAAGTCTGTGGGAAAAAGGAAAAGTTGCAGCAAGGTCTCTGGATACCAGTTAACTGTCTGATAAGACAGCAGATGAAATTCAGAATAGATAAATGTAAAGTAATGCGTGTAAGGCCAAACAACCCTTATATAGTACGTAACTGTTCTGAAAAGAGCTTTTGGAACTACAGCAGATAGTTCAGTGAAAAAGCTCAGGGTGCAGTAACGCTGCAAAAAATCCCCATAAAATGTTAAGAGTAGTTAGAAAAGAAGCAAAAAGCAGAACAAAGATTTACCTTCCGTAAATTCCTGGTGTACCTACTGCACCTTTGAATGCTTTGTGCAGTTCTAGATTTCCTATCGGGGACTACTTAAACTGGGTCCCTGGGGTTCATGACACACACTGCATCCAATGCAGTATTCTCACCTTCGCACAGTCACATGTCTTCCTGGACTGTTTGCTGCATATTTTTAGTTGGTTAAGAAGAATAAAGTACAATTGGAGCTAAGTGACTCCCTAATGCGACTTTGAAAACTTGTTTTTTTGGTATTCTCTTCTGTTGCTGGTTTTTGCTGTTCTGCTTTCTGCCCCTAAAAGAAAGTGGCTTTGGGGTTTGCTGGTCCCCAGCCAAAGAGCTTGGGGCAGGCCCATGGAGATTTGCGAGGCTCACAGTAAAAAGCCTGCTAAATAGATGACTTCATGGAGAATCTGTAAAGATGAAGGCAAATGTGGATCCGAACTGCACTTTCTGTGACATGACTGTATTTCATGTTGCATGAATCTTTGTGTGTATATTGGTGAAATCATTTAACTTTGTTGCCTGGCTAAAGGCAGTGGCATACGCTGCTGCTGGAGGGTGTAGCTTCTTCCTTGTCAAATTCCTAGAGTCTTAAATTATTTTCCATCCAAGGAGGGGCAGGTGAAGGAGAAATTATGTACGTAAAGCTATAATGAAAGCTTGAAATTGTACAGTTGAATGCAAATGTAGAAGAATGAAATTAAGATTCAGATCAGAACTGAAAATCTGGTTTTCTTGTTGTCTTTAATTCTGGGTTATTGTTGTATAGTGCACTGTAGACAAAATTATGCTGAGGAGAGTGTAATTATGTAATTAAAGCTTCTGCCTTGGTGCACTTGGACCAAAGAATGAAAGGAACCAACTGTATTTTTTTTTTGTTTGTTCCGTGAATGTTATACTATGCAGGGAAAATATCCCTGCAAGTGTTTCATGTTTCCATGTGTCTTTGCTTCTCTTCAGTAAGCTGTTTTATCAACCCCGATAGCTTTCACATAGTCCCTTAACTCTGTTGTCCTGCTTGCCCATTTATTGTCACGTTTTCTCTTGTGAGTGTTTGATCCAATAGATAGCGTGGGTAACTACTGCTTCAAGATGCCTTTTACTGTGTATTTTGAGAGAATTCAGCTTTATCTGTCAGTTGGTGTATGGCTGCTGGGATAAGCAGCGTTACTGGAGTTGCAGCATTTAATGCAAGAAGAACGGAGGTGTTAGCCGTGCTTTGCATGTTCCTTCAGGGTTTGGAGCCTCTGATCAGATGTGAGCTGGTAATGCCAGAGAGAATGGATTCATCCTTTCAGTTCCTTTTTTTAAAAAAAAAGGAGAACATCTGTAGTACCTGCTCCCTTTGCAGCTTGAAAAATCAATATTTTTCAGAGGTCACTGCGAGGTTTCAGAACAAACCCACGGCCTTTGCTTTTGCAAGGCAGTGTCTGCCGTGAGATTTCCCCTAATGAGTCTGATCATGCACAAGGCGGGATGGGATCGTGTTTGCTCTCTCACCACTCTGTTGTGGTTTGGTGAATAGTTACACCGGCAGCCAAAGCTGCCCAATGTTTTTGTTTTAAAGCTGAATTTTCAGGTCTCTCAAAACCCTGTGTGCAACCAGATGAACTTGAAAAAGAGCATGTTAGTTTGTGGCCTACAATTGAATGCTAGGTATAGATGTTTAAATTGCCACATAAAGAGTTTCCAAGACATCTATTTGCTCCTGGCCTGTTCCTGGCATTTGTTTATATCTGTTTTCTGTAGAGGGGAAATCTGTGGGTGTTATAGACACAAAAGTCATACCGTGAGTCTCAGCACACTTGAATTTAAAATTTGGACTGGAATTTTCGAGTGCAAACTTTGAAATTTTATTTTAGGCCCCAAAAAATTCTTTTTGGATGAAGTTTAAAATCAAAGGACACATTGAGAAATTCAGCCCTCCAGTGCAGACAAGATTAACTGTTGCTTAAGATTGATTTGCAAGTTTATATTTGTGCCTAACTCAGTATACCTGAAAAGATGCTCTGGACCTTGCCTCTTCCTCCCTGCTGGGTCCCACTGCCCCTAGCAAAGCTGTTCCCCGCGTTTCCTGCCTGTGGGCTGGGCAGCGTTGGAAAGGTTTGCACAGTGGTGCTAGCTTAGCTCCTGATGCTACGTTACACTTGGAGTATCTTTACCCATTTAGAAATAAATATAGTTACCTGCCTAGGTATATTTCATCTGTCGTCTAGATTTACAGACTTCTGTAAAACTACCTGAATGACGTTCATTGCTCTAATCTCCCAGCTTTCTGGGTTTTTTTCAGTAAAAGAGGCTTATAGTTGCTTTCAGGCTGAACACGAGGGCCAGACTTCATTGTCATTGCTGACAAGTCCATCATTTCCACTCCAGTCCTGTTGTCTGAAGTCAGCTTAAAGGCTTAGCTTAGTCCCTGTGGTGTCCTAGAACGAAGAAAGCATTTAACAGGCACATTTGTGATTTCATGCGACAAGCAGGAGCAGGTTAGTAGGAAACAAACAACCTAAGCAGAACTGAAGGGGTCGGTTATTGTGGAAACAGGCTGCTCGTAACACTCCATGCCCAATATGGACATTTCCTTTTCTCTTTCCATGGAGAGGAGGGTGGAAATTGGTGATGAAAACATTGTGCCCAATTCCTCTTTGCCCTTTGCAGCTGTGGTCTAGGGAATTTTCCAGTGCGTTGCAGCAGATCTTCAAGAAACTCTTTTAACTTGAAATACTGCTGCAATGTTAAGAGCAGAGGAGGAGAAGATCAGTGGGGTGAAGTCTTTCAGATCCCCCAAAATCCGCCCCCGCCCCCGGCATAGAGGATAACGCTCCCTAAGCACAAGGTAAGGAAAGCTTGGCAGCTCAGAATGGGCTGGTCCTCAGCCAGTCGGGGGATAGACAGGGTACATTCAAAGTCTTTTCTCATCCTGATGCGATTCCTGTGCAGCGGTGAATCTGCACCACAGTTACATTTGTTATACATTGTAAATGCTGTGTGTATTTATTTTCTTCCTATTTTAGTCTCTGCACAACAGGGGTGGTCCGTTTACATATCAACAACTGGCTGGAAGTGAGTTTCTGCCTGCCTCATAAAATCCATTATGTCGCCACAAACTTTATACCCCCTGAAGCAATCGAGAGAAGCCTGAAGTCTATCAGGTAAGAGCAAGCTCCGTCCCTCAGAGTGTGCCCAGTTCCAAGTGTGGTGCTGCAAATGTCTGTGCTGGCACAGCTGGGGGGTGATGTGACGCTGAGCTGTAGTGGTGGTGGGGCCGTGGGCTGAGACGGGACTCCCTGAAGCTGGCGCAGAGGTACCACGGTGCTGCTGTATTCGTGGTGGCGCGAAGCCACAGCCTTTGCGTTAGCATTAGGTAGTTGTACTGAAAATGGGAGGTGATGCTGCAAGAGAGGTCTGCGGTGTTTCCAGTCAGAGGAATCGCACGTTTGTTTTAATCTGTTGACTCAGAATTAATTTTGCTTTTAGAAGAAAGACAGCCCAGGCCCTATGATATCTTATTTCCTGCGCTCTCTGTTTACAGCTTTTTACCTGCAAAAGTAACCAATTTTTGCTTTCTTCCTTTTTTCTACAGTATTCTGTATTTCAGTAATGCAGATGAGCTGTTTGCAGACTAGTTCTCCAGGCTTAGTTGTATGCCAGCACAGTGCCGTCATTTTTTTTTTTCCTAGTCAATGGGGCACCCAGTTACTATATAGCCCTCTAACCCCTTTTTATGGGGAGCATCTTATCTTGTGACACAAAAATAAGCTTATTCTGCGCCCACTTACAGCAAAAGGATGATATTAGAAGTTCTTTTTTACCAGTAGATTGACCAGGTATAACTAAGCCTTCAGGAAAAGTTACAGTTTACTGTGCAAATATATTCTTTTTTTCTGCAGGCCGTACCATGCCTTATTACTTTTAAATGATGAGAAGTCATTGCTTAATGAGCTCCCGTTGGACTGCTCTCCTGCCCTGGTGAGAGTAATTAAAACTACCTCTGCTGTGAAGAATTTGCAGCAACTGGCTCAAGATGCTGACTTGGCATTGCTGCAGGTATGGGGAACTGTCAGCAGCAGCTGAAATTCTTTTAATTCACGACGCATTTTCTTTCTGTGTGCCAGTGGGTTTCTGTGGTCCAGGAGGACATCAGTTCTCTCAGTGTGAGCAGAGTGCACAGAGGAAGCTTGAGAGTGAGGGAGGACTGGAGAGATGAAGAGCAGTGGTGTGGCGACAGCACTCGACAGTCCCGCGGCCACAGCTGAATCACGGATTGCCGTGGGGTAGCAGGGGCGTCTGAAGGCCTCTGGTCCACACCACTGCTCAGAGCAAGTCCTTTACAGCAGGCTGCTCAGGAACTTGGCTGTTTGAATTCTGAATGCCTCCAGGGACACCTCTCACAACCCCTCTGGGCCCTGCTCCAGCATTTGACAAACATCAGAATGAAAAATTTTCCTCATATCTAATGGGAATTTCCCTTTTTTCACCTTGTGTGTGTTGCCTCCCGTCCCTGTGCCCCGCTGAGAAGAGTGGCTCTGTCTTCTCTGTGCCTTCCCATTTGGTAGTTAAAACCAGAACAAATAGTACTCTTGACTAATGCCACAGTGGTCTGTCTTGGTTCTGCCACGTTGCTGTCTTTGTGCAAATGGAGGCACCCAAAATGCAAGTGAAAGCTTGCAGCTGCCATGGCCAAATACTGCTGCTTTCCCTGGATCTGCCAAGATCTTTCCTGCTGAAGAGCTCTGAGAGCCTGTGCAAACCTACCTATCGATTTCCCTTAGTACATTAGTGCACAGGTTTTGCAGAGTCCCAGGAAGAAGCTCTGGTTTAGGCTTGGGCAAAAATTCTGAGCCAGTCTCTCCAAGCCAGCAGCTCTTTCTGAATGCCTTTCCGGTATGGACAACCAGATTTCAAACCTGAATTGCTCAGGGTGATGTGACAAGCCCTTGGAAAGGGAGGTTTGTGCAATGGAGGGAATGAGACTCTGGGAATCCCAGGAGGCACGAGGCCACTGAGAGACCACTGCAGAAGACTGCAGTCATCGTGGCCCTTTGCTTGAAGGGCCTGATGAGTATATTAGATGATACAGGAGAGGGGAAAGCCATTCCATGCTTGTAAGGGTTGCTTCAGACCCGGGGACACAATCTGTGCTCTGTATGACAAGGGAGAAGAACACAGCTTGTCATCTCAGGTGCTCCTGATCATAGGTCCGCGCCTTCTCTTACTCGAAGGGAAAGGTCCTGTTTTGTAATAAAATTTCCAGGTCTGCTTACAGTGGTCTGTGGTGTTACTTGGCATTGTACAGCTATGGGATGAACTCTGGAAATTCCCTACTGCTCCTGTAGTTTTCTTCTCCACAAAAAAGCAAAGTTAAACACATCTAATGATACAGGCTGGATTTTATGTCTCATAGACGCTATTTATGTGGCTCCTGCAGAGCCATTAACAACCACTGACTTGTTTAACACATTAAAATATTTTGTGTAACTCATTACCGAAATATCTCAGTGCATTAAAAAGGCAGTGTTGGTTTCCTTTATGTGTGTGTCATAGTAGAGGCTGATTCTCTTGTTTTATTTTTCATGTATAACACTTAATGCATTTTGGGTGTAAACAAGAATAGGTTTTTGGGGCATGAAAAGTAACTAAACTTCTATTGATACAGTTTGAAGAAATTCTGTTAAGGCAGGAAATAATAAGTTGCTTAGAAATGTGAAGTGAACTCTGGAAATTCATAACCTTGCCAAATGCTTTTTGATGTGCCACATGTTTTATTAAACCCTGAATTTATTCTGAAGGCAGGGTGAAAGGATGGAACGTTTTTCTTTCATTTCAGCTCAAGCAAGACTTTTCTTTCATTGTATGGAACTCTTGCTGAGACTTTGAGTTTTGCTTTCTTGCTCTCCTAATTTTTCCACGTTTTCTCAATGCAGGTTTTCCAGCTTGCTGCACATCTCGTTTACTGGGGAAAAGCAATTATTATTTACCCGCTGTGTGAAAACAATGTCTACATGCTTTCTCCAAATGCCAGTGTCTGTCTGTAAGTAGAAGGAAAACGAGGGACTGTAGCAAGAAAGTGGTGAGAAGTGCAGTTGTGCTTTCCTTCCCAGTCTGACTGGGTACAGGGTAGGATTTTTATTCACATAGGAATTTGTTGAGACTGTACAGAAGACAAACCATGACATGTGCCTGAACTTGCAGAGCCATGTAGGAGTTTGTGTGCAGTAGGAAGGGGCATCAGAGCAGATCAGTATGGTTGCGCAGTGATATGGGCCTTTGAAGCGATATTTACCCTGTGAAGCTACTTTTGGTATTTTTAATATGCTTGCTCACTGAATGGCCATGTCAAAAAGGCTGCATGAGCCTGATGCAATATGGAAACATTTACAAAACAAAATACTTTATGATTAAGTTAAATCAATGTGTGTTTCATCTGGCACACAGCATCACCTGAAATTAATCAAAAGTATCAAGTCAGGGCAGTGTTGCTATCACTATTGCATTGTTTCATGTGATGGCATTTTAATTTTTCATATCCACACGCCCCCTCGCAGACAGAAGGCAATGCAGCCGTTTTGAGAGCAGGCAGCGGCTATACAAAGAAGAAGTGGAGGCAGTGGGGTGGGTATTTTTGCTCTGCTGAAGGTTGGCAACCCTTTCTGTGTTGGATTTTGAGATGTTTTTAGAGTCTGTGTTGGAACTTGGTTATAGGAAAATAGTTTTAAATCGAAACTTCTGTGATGGAAGTATAAAAATAGGGCTGGAAGGGACCTTGAGGTCATTCAGGAGCAACTGTGCCTGTCATATATGGCAGTGCTGTTCTTGAAGACTTTTGTAGATGGAAATCCTAAGACGGACAGTTTTCCTAATGTTTGATTTGACTCTCCCTTACTTCTCATCAGTCACATTGCTTGTCCTGTCAGCATGGGCAGGGAGAACAGTCACATCTGCAGCTGCATTTTGCATATTCAAAGATTGTGTGTATTTCCTGCCCATCCCTGTCTTCTCTTGACTGCCCAATCCCTGTTCCTTTGATCAGAGACTGCGCAGGTCTAGACTTTTTACAATTTTTATTTTTCTCCTCTGGATTCCCTCCACACCTTGAATAACGTGCTGGAGCTGAATGTAACGCCAAGATGAAAGTGCATTTGCTTTTTGCTTGCTTTTGCAGGATGCAACATGCCATAAACTATCGTTACTGTTTTTCTTGATCACGGACAACGTTTCATTTGGGAATTGGCACTTCTGTAATGCTTAAATGGATAAATGTTATGCTGACTGGCAATATAAAACTGATTTCTGCCTTTACTTCTTTTCTGCAGTTATTCTCCATTAGCAGATGCGTTTTCTTGTCAGTTCCGGGGCCACAACCTGCCGTCGATGCTTTCCAAGTTCTCCCTCCCAGTGTCACTCTCAGAATTCAAGAATCCACTCGCACCGCCCGTTCAGGAGGTGAGATGGGGAGTGCACGGGAGCTCCTCGTTCTCCTGCTAATGAGAACAAGGACTGGTGTTGCTTTTGGAGCACCTAGTCAGGAACCTGCTATTGCGGGTTTAGAAGTTGCCAATTACTGTGTTTCCAACCATAGGATTTGTTTTTTCGTATCCCCATGCCAAAAAGCTGTGGGGATGTTCAAGGTGAAGCTGTGGGGATGTTCAAGGTGGAGCTGTGCGGATTGCTGTGTGCTAGCAAAGCACAATCCTAAAAATAAAATCAGAACGTTTCTTTTCCTTGAGTGATAAAGTAGGGAAAACTGAAACTCCATTTGGTCTGTTGAAACCTGTCATAAATTAGCATAGCTGAGTGCAAGTTTGTGGATTCCCCACAATCACATTCAATTTTATTATATTCCATCTGCTTTAAGTTCATGATCTAGTTTTAAGAGCAGACTGTCTGTTCACTTAGCTTTTGATTTGAAACTGGAATTGTTTAAAGGCTGTTGCAGGAAGTAGACTCAGCGTGTAGTCAACACAAGTCCCTGTGTTACAGCATTAGCATTTTAATGTTCAGATGTGGGGTAATAATATATGGATTTTGGATTTGTGTCCTGTTGTTTTGCTTACACATAGATCAGGGCTTGCGGCATTTCTGGGAACTGGTGAAATGCAAGAAAGAGCTCAATAATGTGGCGTCTCCTGGTGACACTGTTATGTTCTCAGATGAAGAAGCTTGGTCCTCTGAACACAGCTCGTTGTGGCAAAGGGAGCACAGGCAGATTTCTCCAGCTGATTTCTTGTTGTGTTGTTTGCTAGCCTTCATACTTTGATGACTTGCTGGCTATATGAAGTTAGCTGCTGTTCATATATCTGGAAGATTAACATCAGTTGTGCAGACAGGCACAATTGTGAGAGAAGAATTTGTTGTAATTACGGGTTGGCAGAGATTGTGATCAGAGATAAAGATAAGTGATGATGTAGCGTCTAATCCCAATAGTATGTACTGGTCAGCTGCCACCTTGGGAGGCAGGGGAAGAGCAGCGACTACCGTTTTGTCAGTACTTCATTGTAGTTACAGACAAATCTGTGTCCTGAAAATTGAAGCTAAATTAGTAGCGTTACTTTTATTCTAGCTGCAGTAGCTTCAGGAAGCATTCTTATTGTCAGTACTCCTTTTAAAATTAATTACTTGCCTTAATACTTCTCCTTCAATATCTCTAGTTGCTCTCAGACATCCTGCTTTTGTTCAAAATACCAAATAAAGTCTGCCGCTTACTGCTGCAGTTACGCCTTGAAACACCAGTGCACAATCAATGTTTGCCAGAGCTGTTGGAGTGCTAAAATGGCTCTTGCAGAGTGTGCGTCTTCTCTCTGGTGCTCACCTGTCCGTGGTGAGCTTGTTTTCGGCTTGTTTTCATCATCCTTTCAGCGTGTGTGGAAGGATGAACGATGATCCTGAGAAAAGCTATGGAAGCGCCTTCCACAGTCTGAAAAGGGGAGCTGAGGACTGGGGTTGCAGAAGACTTGGGGCCACATTGGCAAGACATGTGCGTGAAGATGGAGCAGACCACCACACACCGGTGGGCTGCTGTCAGTCACGGTGAGCTTTTTGATAAAGCTAATCATGACAGTTCTTGGGGGAGTTTAGATTAGAAACAGTTTTTAGATGTTGTCATATCAGTACATTAATGTAGGAAAAAACGTATTTTCTTCTACTCTGATTTACATATGTTGAACTCTCTGTATTACTGTTTTGTTTGGAACTAGCCTTTTAAGAGAGATAAATCCAATCCCTATCCTGAGGTGGTCAGGCTCCAGCTGTAATTAACAGAGATCTAGTCGATAGAGCAATTAATCTGATGAAATGTGGGTGGGTTTTTGTTCCGCTGTGCAGCGATAAAAGATGCTGTACTCTGAACTGTAAATATTGTCAGATTGTATTTGCTTTGCCCTTGAAAAAAATTAACAAAGTTGGGACCTCTCACTGTAATTTTGTTCTTTGTGTACATAGGAGGGGATGTAGGTTGTTTTTTTTTTAACTTGGAAGATTTTCACTAGTAGTCTGTTATCTTGTGCTTTTCATCACAGTGACAGTACTGTCTCTGTATTTCCGAAGGTCATCTGTGCTAAAAGGTCAGGACTGTGGGAAGGGCTGTATTTTCTGCAGCAACTGTTAAAGTCTCATGGCATCCATCCCATTTGATTCTTGTCTTAAGCATGGGATTGTCCTCCTCCTTTTGGCATGTGCTTCTGGACGGGCAGAGAATAGGGAAGGCATTAATAAAGTCCACGATACAAAATAGGAAAGCTGTTAAAGAGCCCTTCCTCCTGTTTTATAGCAGGTCGCACTGCCTGATTTGAAAGAGGACACAGTTATTTCTGTTTGCTTACTGTTAGATGGGTGGAGTTGCTCCATTCCTTTGGGTAGATGAAAAAACTGTGACACTGGCATTTTTATACTTGGGGTGCTGCGGTATTTTTTGGCTGATAGGAAGTAAAACCAACCTGAAATACCCTGAGCAAGGACAAGGGCAAGACTGCCTTGAAAGATGGAGTGCACGTCTACATTCTGCTTTTGGTGTCTCTCTGTTAGGTAGGTGGGAGTTGCCCAGTGACCGGTGTGTGCCAGCGCTGCCAGCGCTCTCGGCATACCCTGTGCTAGAGGCAGGAATTTTTCTTGAGCTCGTCTTGATCTCATTTCTTGCCTGTGCCGTATATTGCAGTTGAACATTCTGGTTGCTGTATATCTCTCAGTGGTCTTGTGCTTATAATTTGAAAAGGTTTTGTTATTTGTGTAGTGATTCCTATGCTAGTTTTTCTTTCTCTGTGTTTCCTTGCTCGGATAGCAGTGTTGCAGCAGCCTGAGGATGAGCCCACGCCTACAGCTCAGATGATCTGGCGATATCTCGGTGCTGCTGAGAGGAGGCCCTGTTTTTCCTTTCTGCTCTCAGGTGTGTGCACACACGCCTCCCTCCTTTCCCTCTTCCCTTTGCACTAGAGCTGGCTCCCATCCAGCTTGACTCTATTCACTTGTTTCAGCCGCACTAGTTTTCTGCCAGGTTAGCAGGTGGAATTTGCTCAGGGGGGAGATCCAGCAGGCTCCAGGGCTGGCACAGAAGGAGGGAGGCAGTTCTGCAGCTGGGGATGTGAGGAAAGCAGAAGCGGCTTTCCCCTTTTCACAGTGGCGAGTTGTCTGTTAGCTCCCTCGTGCTGTGTAGCTCACCTGGACTTGCCGCAATCCAGCATAGCCTGGGACTGTCCTGAGCAGAAACCAGTGCAGCTCATGCTGCTGGTGCTGGATCTCATCAGGGTGCGACCATGGGGTGAGGAGATCCTGTGAGCTGATACAATAGGGAAACTCATCTTCCCTTTTAGTTTTTTTACTGGAAAAGAAGCAGTTTGCATCTCCTCTACCCCAACCCCAAAGAAGCTGTCCTTCATTCTGCTGCCCGTGCCTGTTGGTTCCTGTCCCTGTCCGTGTCCTCTTCTCTTGCAAGCGTGACACAGCCTTGATGCGGCCACAGAGCGCAGCAAAGTGGAGCTCTGGTGGTGTTCAGGGTGGTGCACACCCCTTTGTGACTTCCTGTGAAAGCACAGAAACACTTGGTGACCTAAAACCTTTAGCTCAACACAGGTTCATTGACAGATGACGTGTACTAGGCACATGCTGGAAAAGTGCAGTTGCTGCATGGGAATGCTTTAACGTGCTTTTCAGTGCGAGGCTTTCTTTGTACAGTATCAAAGTTTCTTCACCCAGCTACTCTGCGCTAAGTTTCTTCGCAGACCAAGAGATGGGGATAACGCCTGTGGCTTTCCCTCCTCTGTGCATTATGGCCTCAGCTAGTTCACCTGTTTCAGAAGAAGGTATAACATCCCTCTACTCTGCCTCGAGGAACAAACATGGACTAGCAGGGGGGGGGTCTTTCCGCCCATAAGGTAGGAGGAGTGTACTATGCGAATTACACATCCCATTTCCTCCCTGCATCCCCTTTGCTACAATATAGCTCTTTATCATAAGGCACATTGTTATTATTATTGTAGTTATCTAATTCTCCCTTGATGGGGCTAGAATAACTTTGGAAAAAAACGATGGGAAAGTATGACAGCTGCAGCTGAACAAAATACGTTTAGTTTTTCACTTTTGTTTTAATAAGTCTGGCCATCCTGTTGGGAGTAAGGCACTGGTAGATGAGGGCTGTGCCTTACGCATCCGGAAAACGTGCCGTGCTTTGTGTAACGGCTCGGTGGAAAATGAGGGTGTACGTCAGGGGATGGGAGTGGGAGGAGAGCTGCATGCAAGTACTGAGCAGGCAGCTGTGTCTTCTGAGAGACACGCTGCAAATGGGACTCTTCTGCTGGGCATCTGGAAGGCATTAAGAGTCACGGGAGTTTTGTTGGCAGAGGTATGGAAGTAGTATTAAGGCGCATTTATATTCAGTTGGACTAGGTATAAAATCAGGGTTTTTCAGTGTGGCAAGTTAAAATCAATATGGCTTTCTAGGCCTAAACGGATGGAATGGTTAAGTGCTGTCAGCAAAGTGAGAATTCAAAGCTATTACTTAATGATTAAAATGGCAATATTAGACAATAAATGTTTTGTCCCACATTAACAGGAGTCTTCAGTCTGTTTTCTGTAAAATAGGGAGAAGTTTTAATAGCTTATCTTTGTTTCATAAAACAGCGTGGTTTGAATGATAAAGAAACTTAATATATTTCAGCAAACATCCCCCCCAGCAACTTCGAAGGTGCTGTCCTACTGAGCCAAGGCAGCGCTTAGTTCTCAAATCAGTCCTTGAAGTATCCACATGTCAAATAACTAGTTCATCCAGACTGGAGAAAGGAGGCTCGTATACTTGGGTAGGCAAAACAAGCTGTGTTTTAACTAAGAGTGTAACCTTATGTAGTGAGAAACGAGGATTGAGTGCTTCTGGGCTGCTGTTTTCCCTTCCCTTTCCTGAACCTGTTGCTAGTCCCCAGTAATCTTGGTGTTTTCCATAGCTTTTTAGGCCTGGGAAAGAAACAGCCTTAAAGAATCCTTGCAGGAAATGCATTTTATTTAACGCGTTACTCAAAAGAGTTTTACACATGTTCCCTTTGATTCCCAGAGGGAAGAGAATAACGAATGCTGGATCTTGTCCCCCCAGGACTTGGGGCTGAGCTTCCCTCTGCCTGTCCCAAACTGCCCAGATGGGCTGATGTATAGCGCCCGTGTTTTCAGAAGCCAGTACATCTTCTCTGCTTTTGTCAATAAGCACAAAGCAATGTATTGTTACCAATGCCTTCCGTGCCGCCTTGCATGACAACATGCTGTAACTTCACCCGGGGCCTGCTGTGCCACGAGATGGGGAGAAGAAGGGGACGGCTGCGGGCTGATCCGTGCCAGCGGGAGCGGTCCAGATGCTGCTGCAGACAGGACCCCTCTGGAAACAGGCAGCACGGGGAGACGGGAAGGATTAAGGAATATGGATGAAATTTAGAGTTGATTGTTAGTTAAATTAAGCAATGAAAAATGTTTCCTTTTATATTTCTGTCACGGTCCTGGTGTTTCAGCCAAAAAAGGCTGGCTGTAGCTTTCTACAGTGCCAGATGCTGAGTGAGGGAGTGGAGGCAGTCCAGGGACTGAAGCGTACCCTGGCCTGGGAAGCTACTCACCCCTTTTTGGCTTCATCAGGGAGCCCAGCTAATCAGGTAATCTGAGACCCAGCACCAAGATAACCCTGTATCTTGGGAGGAAGAGCATTTCCGACAGCCAGAGCAGCGCAGATGGTGTCGGGAAGCCTTCTCTCCTGCAGACCTGACTGGAAGCTCCATCAAGAGGAGCAGATGGAGAATGGATGTCAATTCAGTGTTCATGTCCAGAGACAAGCAGCAAAACATAATAGCAAAACTTCTGCTAGACTTTATCTGTGAAAACACTTGCTGCTTTTGATAAGAAATAGGTTTAAACCCGGAAAAGGTATTTATGTGGGGGCAGGACAAAGCAGAAATGGTGGTGTGAGGCATGTTTACAGTGACGGCACAAAGTGCGCCACTTCGGGCATGGTGCGGGCCACTGCAGTGCTTGGGCTTTTTTTCTAGGACTAGATTTTAAGAGCTACCAAATTCCTTCTGGAGTCGGGCTTATTATAGATAACTGTCAGTGATCACCATTCTCTCTTATCTGGGAATGATTGTTCAGGCTCACTTCAATAAGGAAGAATAGTTTTCTCTAGTTTTCAAGTTAGTCACAGCTGATCTCCAGCTCTCCCGCTTACGGCACAAAGGCATTTGGCGATCCTTGTACAACGTCATGCCTGTAAAGCTGTAATACCACTTTTGCCTGGCTTCCCGTTCCACTGAGCCATAGCTGCTTTCTAGATATTTGCACAAGAGCGTAGAGGTGAAGGTGCGTATGCAGAATTAGAGAGCGGTGAATAAGACTTTCCACGCACATGGAGCTGTAATGAAAGCAGTAGAGGCTGGTGTAGGTCAGGCCCTCCACGACAGGTTCTGCAGGGCTGGCAGAGCCTGTCTTACTGTCCCCTTGAATTGCCTTGGATTTTTACAGGGTTATTTTCTGCTGTGAAATGCGCAGACTTCTTTCATTTCATGTGAAACCAGCTAATCAGACGTTGCTGCCTGCCAGCAGGTTGGAAATTTAAGTAAAATATATGAGACATCTTTCCATCCAGGCCTGCATCTGGAAGGAAGGTTTTTAGCAGCATAATCACTGGAGTAAGCCTCTTCCCTCTTCCAGGCTGATTTCAGATGTTAGCAAAACACTATGCATTTGGTATCTTTTGCCAACCCTCCTCTTCTGTAGATTTTCTACTAAACATGTAAAATGAATGATGGCTTTTCTGAAAAAGATACGTTTGAAGGCGATCCCAGATAATATGTTTTAAGATTAAAATCTATTCAGCCTACAAAAGTGGTAATCGCTGAAAAGACAGGGTGTGGGTCTGTCTGCAAACAGAAGACGTTTCTTTTGTGATTTGATAGCAGAGGAGGAACTCAAAATTATAAGATTTATGGAAAAAGGAAAATTATGTGGGCTGATGAACTTCGGTTTGGGGCTTTTATTGAGATTTGGCCTGTTATCCTATGATTAATACAGCAGAGCTAGCTTCCTTCTCAGAGCCTGAGCTCATTCTGCATGTGTTTCTCTCACCAAAACAGTGTTCGTTGCTATGAAATCCCCAAACAGCTTTTGTCAGTGAATCAGTGTTTTCAGAGCTGTTGGCTACGAGAAGGGTTTGCCTACAGTTGATATGAAAAGGCCTTTTGTGCAGAAATTCAGCCATGATGATGCATTTTGAATGCTCCTCCAGAACTCCTCCAAGAGGGCCACGCCAAGAACCTACAAATGCTCATCCCTTGCTCTGTCCCCTGCTTTCAGCATCTCTCTGAGGACATTGTGCAGGCCTTTAGCTGCTGTAACACGAGGTGTTTTGCCTGTTTGTTTAATATGAGTGTCATCTCAGCACTTTTGAAACTTGTGCCTGTCTGCACCCTGAAAAGCTTGCGTGCCTTTAAAAGCTCGGCCTGCCCTGTTGTTGCAGAGGGATGGTGAGCAAATGGGGGTATTAACCCTTTGGTTGAGGGGGACTCCTTGGCAGCGGCAGGAGCTGCTGTCTCTCGCCAGGGTTCCTGCTGCTGTTAGCGCTGTGTCTGCATGGCTGAGACTCTGATCTCCGGAGTCTCTCCCATGGCTTTGCAGCAGTTTCCCGTCTGATGGCAAACGGCTCCTACTTCTGGGTACCTCTCTTGGTTGCTTCAGCTCTGCCCTGTCACCTTGCCCTCTCCCTGGCTTTCTAGGGAAACCTGAACTTTAACCTGACTGCTCTGGGATTAACCCTTCGGTGATCAGTGATTTTAGTGGGTCTTGTTTAGAACCCAGCAAACTGATCTCAGGGCTCACGCTGTGCAGCCGCGGGCATCAGGGCCTGCGCCTGCTTGACCCGTTTCCCATGTCCGGTCTCTCAGAAGGAAAACCATCCCATCTTTTTAGCACCTACTCAGCTTGGTTTAGCGGACCAAACAGCTCCAGGTGGCATGGTATGGCTACACTTGTAGGGCTGGAGTGTTACGTGGTGAGGGCATTTGGCTGCTGTGCTAGAACAGAGCAGGTGCTGCAGCCATGGCAAGGGGCAGGGCTGGCTCCTTTGAGGACACGGGCTGCGCTGGTCAGTGTTGTGTAAAGACGTGTTGGTCATTAAAGGTTTGATCACAGCCTAAACATCCACAAAGGCTTTGGGTGTGATGAACAAGAGTGCCTGGTCGCCTTTTTGTGATTGGAGACGAGATAAAACTGGTGTGTGGGGTGGAAAGCGTTTCTCCTTGTGACTTCTTAGTCACAAAGCCTAACCTTTGTGCATTATTTTTCTCCTGTATTTTAGTTCACGGGTGTTTAATACCTCATTTCTCACTCTGCAGACTCAGCTCATTCAAATGGTGATATGGATGCTCCAACACCGGCTTCTTATTCAGCTTCACACTTACGTCTGTCTGATGGTGCCACCAAACGAGGAGGATTTCCGAGCCCAAGATGAAGACATGCCCTTCACTGCCAGAGTTGGAGGACGAAGTTTAAGCACCCCCAACGCTCTCAGCTTTGGTTCGCCAAGTATGAGCACGCTTTTCTCTACTTTCCAGACTACAGCCCACTTCTAGAACTTCCCTTAGCAATGCCTAGAGTAATTGGGCCTTGGTGACAAGACAGCTCCTCTTAGCTGGAGTGCTTGCTAATTACATCCAGCCCTTCTGAAATTTAGAGCTGGGTGTTGGTGAAAGTCTTGAGGGCCAATTCTTAAACCTTAAATTCTTGGTTTTAAAAACAAATCGTGCTTTGTAATTTGCCAAGTTCTCATTTGGTGATGTAAAATATTTTTATCAGAGGTACTTCTATTTTTTCAAAGTACCTTTCTACTTTTGGAGTAACCGCCATGTTCCTCTGGCTGCACCACTGTTACTGCATGAGCTTTGGTTTTCAGGAGAGGAAGAAAATTGTGAGAATTGTTTCAGACATCATTGGTTTGTGCGGGCTGTAGAGCCACCTAAAATGATGCAGAGCTAGCTGTCATTCTCACAAATGGCTGATTTCTGGTTATGTCTCCTGATTTCTTTAATCTCCTTGGTACCATTCTTCAGGGTGATTCCAGGAAAGCTTTTTTTCAAGAGTGTAAATCAGATACAATTCTGAAATCCCCAACTCTGAGAGTGCTGGTACGAGCAGCATTCTCAGAATGCCACTGAGGTTGGATATCGGGAGAGATTCTCTGTACAACTTTCAGCTTTACAGAAGTCACGAATTAGGGCAGAAATCTTGGAACGTGAGTCAGATAAGTCTGTGCTCTGCTTATTCTGGCTCACTCACAAGAGGATATTGCTTCTTGGCCTTTCTTTCTGCTTGCTCCCACCTTCTGTGCTGTTAGGCTTTTCATGTTCCCACTTCATGGTATTCCAGCAGAGCTGGCCGGGAATTTTATTTTCAGATGTTTTTTATGGACTGTTTATGGTCTCCAGAAGTACAATTTTCCACATAAATTGATGACTTTGTTGAAACACTTGACTTTCCCATTGAGAAAATTGCTGTGTTGTCATATGACTAATTGCAGATACATGTAGCATTTCGAGAGGCGCTTTATTTGCGCTACAAATCTGAAGGGATTATTTGGAAAGACTGTGTAGAAACAGCCTGAACTGATAATCTTTGCATCATTATGCTGAGGAATATAAAAAATTTGTGTCTCTTTCTCTCTTCCTCGATAGCTAGTAGTGACGACATGACTCTGACAAGCCCTAGCATGGATAATTCCAGTGCTGAGTTGATACCTGGTGGGGACTCACCCCTAAATAAAAGGATGACAGAGAATCTTCTAGCAAGCTTGTTGGAACATGAGCGGGAAGCTATCCTCAATGTCCCTGCTGCCCAAAATCCAGAAGATCTTCGCATGTTTGCAAGGTAGGAAATGAGGAGTGGAGAATGTAATCTTTTTTTTCTTATCCGTGCTGTTTTATTGAAGGATTGGTGTGGACTCTGAGCAAATCCCGTTAGCTTGGGATTTTGGAGGATAAATTCTCTTGGGTTTGTTCCCCTTCTACCTGTTTCATCTGTGCACATCAGTTTTTAACAAAAACTAATACATGTGTGACAAGAACGCTTGTTAACGAAGAGTCCCGGATGTCCGAAGGAGCAGCAGGGAGTATGGTTGGACAACACGGACTTCACTGTTTGCCTCCCAGTTTCCCTGTGTCCACACACAGTAGACGTAAAACTGTGTAGCCTGAAAAAACCTTCTAAGCATGCAAAGACAAGACTCAGTCATGCTGGTGCTGTCATTTTGTGTCCATTGGTATTTCTAAGCTAGCTATCCTTTATTTTAAGGTTTGTAAATTCCATGCGAATACAAGAAAAAAAGCATCAGACACAAAGCTAGCCTGAATACTTTTACAGACCAGACTGAACAGGTTTCAAGGATTGTTTTGCAGAGATGAGCTGCTCATTTGGTTAGGTTAGTTAGGTTAAAGTTGTTAGGATGTGTGATGAGGAGCACCCGGTTTTGTTGCTATGAATTTCAACACAACAAAAATATGCAAGATGTGGTTCTGCACATGGTAAAAAGCCAAATGACTGCCTAACCAGTCATCTGGAAAAAAGGTGGGGGGGAAATACTTTTTCTTACTAAGCATTTCAAAACACAGTGGCATCACTGGAATGCAACTTTCACCAGTTTTCATACTTGTAGAGCGGAAAACCACCCGAGGCAAGTACTGCAGTTTTTGCTCTACTTCCCAGATTCAGTTGGTAATCCCCTGGAAACCTGGTTCTCGCCCTAGGATGGATATAGCCGAGTCACCTACAAAAGCTGTAATAGCAAGAAAATACTTTCTGTGTCTGCAGCAAAGTTTGCTGCAGGTATTTTCATAGAGCTCTCCCAAGCTTGTGGGTAGTCACTGCTCTCTGAATTGCTCGTCTCCTTCTCCATCTTCTGTAAACTGCTCAGAGGATATTCTCTGATTGAGACGCAACACTTGGACCATTTGAGAACTTTGAAATGTTTTTTTTTTCCTCATCACCAGATGAGTCGTTACAAAACCAGCGAGAAAGGAAAGTGAAAACAAAATCATAGAATTTGGACCAGTTTAGTGGCAATGCAGATTCTCAGTCACCCTGGGGAGAAGAAAGGATTTTGTGATTGCTCCCCTGTCTGGGTAAAAGAGCCATTTAAAAGCTTTGGAATTGCAGATGCAAAAAAATTACTTTGATTTCTTCATAAAATCAGCTTCTGTAACTAGGCAGCTGTCTTAATGATGTTTATTCTGCAGTTTGCTCGTGCACCGGGTTCTTTTGCAGATCCCCAGGATGGCTTTGCTAAGTCTGAATTTCCACTCTACTATAGATTGAACTGACAGCTGCATAGCTTACTCTCACTCAGCAGTGAGGAAGAGAGAAGATACGATAAATAAATGGGTCCTATGGGTCAGATGCTGGAGTGTACAAATAGAAATGTTTATGCAAGACGCTCTTGGTTACTGGTGGTTTTATGAGACACCATAATTTGGAGGTTGTGGGTTATTTTCTCTCTTTTTGTGCCATAAACAATCAGAGATGAGTGCCTCGGTAAACCTATTGCTCTTAATGAAAGCGTAAACAATTGTGGAGAAGCCGCTGCAGTGAATGAGCTGATCTCCCCCACCACCCTGATACAGCTTATGGCGTCAGCTCTTCTTTTTGCTTCATTTTGAGGAAGAGCAGCCTAACGAGGGCTGTGCCATGGCAAACAGCTCTGCTCTATCAGCGGCCTCCTGGAACAAACTCTTGCTGTAACTGCAGAGTTAGTGCACTGAATAGACTGCAACTGCCCTTCCAAGTGTAGTTCTGTGTGCACAAAAAAGGATGGGCTATTTTCAGCAGAGCAATAAAATTCAGCCCGATACATTTTCTTGTGTCTGTGCCTCCAAACGCCTGTTACTCGTTAAACAGATGGCAGAAAGAGCTTGTGCCTGTCCATTGCTATGCACAGCCGGTATTTGCAAGGCAGAAACCTTGAGGGGAAATAAGGAATACTGAAGCTTGGCTCCAGCATTGGTTGCATTAACCCTCGTAACATTGAATGGGAATTGAAATCCAAGTTCTTTCCTTAGGTGCTGTCAGAGGAGGCATGGCATGTCCTTCCAGAAGTAAATTTAAGAAGGAGACAAGCTCTTTTTGAGATAGGTCTTCGGTAATGTACACAAAGCGTTCCTCGCTGCACATTAAGTAGTGCTTTTAAAGACAGTCTGAGGCTTCAGTGATGGCTTCTCTCCCAAGCCATGGGTGTGGAGTCACGTTCAGGAGTTTTTTCCTTGCTCTTAGACTGGGAGATGGAGGTCCTTTACTCCACAGAGAAATGCTCATTGGTGCCACTAAGCTGTGGACAGTTCTGCTCCATTTTCAAGCAGTGCTGGTGGAAGGGATATCTCCTTGGCCAGAAATAAGCTCATTTGATTTGAATGACTAGTCTAAGATAATGCATTATTTTTTTTAGCATTTAAGAACACTACACTGCTGTTAGAGGGGCAGCTCTTATAACCTGAAGAGGGGAGAACAGTGATGAGCAATGGAAAGCAATAATCTTCCATTGCCGCATGAGGATCTGGAAGTGCACATCTGTCAACAGACATACTTGTGCAGCTTCAGAGGGGCTCAACTGCAGTGTTATGGCCCCAAGAAGCGCCATCTTATGTCCCATTTGGGTCCTGTAAAGGGTCACAGTTCAAAAAGGCCAAGGTAGTGCCCGTCTGTGCTGGAACTGTGAGCCCCAGGTTACAGCTTTGTAGATTCTAGTTGGACTTTTGGGAAAACTTCTTCCTCGGGAGGGTGGTGCAGCCCAGGATGGATTACCCAGGCATGTGGGGGGATCTCCATCCTCGGAGGGTTTTGGAGCTTGGCTAGAAAAAGCTCCAGCGTTGGCAATAGTCCTGCTGGAGCAGGATGCTGGACTAGTCTTCGGAGGTGTCTTCCAGCCGGCATTTTTGTGATATTCTTTAATATCCTCTCTAGCTTTTATTGGAGTGGAAAGTATTTCATCTTGACTGGTTACAAATCCAGACTCTTTTTGAATATAGGATGGATTTATTTATTGGAAAGCTCCTGCTTAGTCTGTGTTTCTGTTGAAAGCTAGGTTGTAATCATTTGTGCAGAAGACAGCTGTGCCAGGAGATGAGAGCATGGGCAATCACAGCGAGCAGCTTTATGGAAGGCAGAGAATATGCAGCTTTTAAAATCTTCTTCAAAATAACTTTTTGAACAGTAATACAAGTTACAAGATACAAAAATTACTGTTAATACCTCGGGGAATGGTCTCATTTTGACACAAGCACAGACAAACCCACACTGTCCCTGCTAATGGCCACTTCTTGGTACACGCTGGTTGCCGTCGGCCCAGGGGAGGAAGCCAATTAGCCTGATTTAAACACCCAGTGGGAGATGCTGCAAAAGGCAAATGCACAGCCCAGATAGCGGAAAGGTAAATACGACGGGAGCTTGTCCGTCTGTTGTTTGTTTGTACTGCAGGTCCAGAAACGTAGCAATTATGTTCTACATAATGGTGCCAATCTGAGAGCTGGCAGGTGAACATCAAAGCAGAAGGGAGTTTGCAGTGTGCTGGGGGCTGCCCCACATCCCAGCCTGCAGGGATGGGGCAGGGAGGTTCCCTGCTCTGAGCTTACATTTGGGAAACGAGACGGGGGTGAGAGGAGGGACATGGCAAATTGGGAAGCAGAGAAACACAAACAGCAGCGGACTGGAGGTAAAACCTACTCTGTGCCGAGCGAGGACGTGCTGGAGGGACACTTCTTGCACAGTGACTCCTTTCCAGTCACCCACGAAGGGCAGTGGGGGACAGGAGCGCCAAGCCTGAGCAGCAGAAGGCAGCTGGGCAAGCGCCAGTCCTTCAGGGAAGGCCTGAGAGGCACCATCCTGCTGTCATGTGAAAACAGGCAGGAATGCTCCAAGGGATACTTGAGTCTTTCGAGGGCTGTTCCTGCAGGAAGACTGCATGAATGAATTGGAAAACAGATCGTGTCATCTCCACTCGGTTTTACTGTCAGTCGGCATGAAGCAGCAGGCCGGCATATTCCTAAACTGCAGCCGGGTATGGAAACAGCAGCAAAAGCTGCTGAAGCGCAGAGGGGAGCGTGATGTGTAACACATGCGGGCGCACATCTGTCTGCGTAGCTGGGGAAGCCATTCTGGCATACGCGTTTGGGCCTTGACGGGTAGGAGTGTTTGAGTGACGTGTGCAGGATGGCTCCTGTGTTTGGAGGCTGTTAGGACAATTAAGAGACCGAGCAGCAGACTCGAGCTTTGTCTGGAGGGCTGGCTTGGCGTTCCGGCTCTGAAGGGTCCCTGGGGAGCAGGTCCTCAGCAATCGGGGACTTGCTGCAGGGGTTTGTGTCGGATCTGGCCGTGATTGACTGTGCAGGGCCGAGATTGTCCGCTGTCCATAGCGTGCTGGTGGCCAGCAAAGGGGTGTCTGTGCTCTCTATTTAAAGAGAACTGGGAATTTAAGAAGTCAGTGTGGTTTTAGCTTAGACTTCAGGGTTTTGGGGCTCTTTGGGGATTTTTTTAACTCCCAGAGCTTCTCTGTGGTGCCCATCATCAAAATTTCCATCTCCCTGTTGTGACTGTTCCACCCACCCCGAGCTGACTAAACCTCAGGCATGCACAACCTGTAGTTACCAAACCCCTTGGGCTGCTGGGAGGGAAAATACGCTCTCAATTCTAAAAGCAAGTGTAGGTACCCCAGCCTGTGCCGCCGAGCTGTGACGAAGGGCAGCGTAGACCCAACTAAGAGAGGGCTGAAGTAAATCTGCCACCTCCTGACTTCTCAAGGCTTGTTGGCACTCATGGTTTTTTGCTTTCTGGAGTTAAAACTATGTTGAAAATTGACAACCTCAGGAAATGTGCAAGGCTAAGAAACCTTTTGATACAAGGAGAATCTTTGCAAAGCCCCGAGGCAGGCAAGTCCCCTGCTTTTCCAGGGGATTTCTGCGCTAGGCATGCCTAAGGTAAGAACTGATTTAATTCACTTTTTACATAAATGGGGGATGCAACCCCAACGCCTTCTGACTTGCGTCCTGTGGGAGAGGAAACCTTGAGGGTGGCAGTATCCGTTCTTGCTGTGTGCGCTTGCTTTTGGCTCACGTGCCTCCCTTGCTCTCCTTCCCCGCAGGCTGCTGCACTATTTCCGAGGCCGACACCACTTGGAGGAGATCATGTACAACGAGAACATGCGTCGCTCCCAGCTGCTGATGCTGTTTGACAAATTCCGCAGCGTGCTGGTGGTCACCAGCCATGAAGACCCTGTGATTTCAGTTTTTCAGTCCCTCTTAAAATGACTCTACTGGCAAAGGAAGGGAAACTTTTGATACTCTTAGTCTAAAAGAGGTCTAAAAACTAAAGGAGGTGAATTCAATTCCTTCTTGCCATGTCACATACAGCAGGTTTTCCCCCTCCGTGCCTCAATTTCCCATCTGCTCCCCGTGGTGACAGCTGAAGACAGTCTGTATGAGGGCTCCAGAGTCTGCAGCAGGACAGTGTGCACTTGCTCAGCCTGGATTCCTGCTGCGCCACGTTCACAGCACGAGAGCTGCTGGTTCACACCCCTTCCCTGACCCTGCTCCCTCCCCAGGGCCTGTGGGAGAGGGCCAAGAACACTTCTACTGCAGTGTTCCTGACAGCACTTCGCCCTTGGGTGGACACTGGTGCATCAGAAGTGCTTTCCTGCTCTCCAACACGCCTGCTGGGTGATTCAGCCGCAAGCACCGCCGGTGAGCAGCCCGGCCCCACGGCAGAGCGTGCACAGGCTCTGCTCCAGGGCGGAGAGGTGTTGGCCTGGCTTTTAGGGAAACGTCCCTGGGCGCCGAGGAATTCTGTTTGATCACCGTTATCTGGCAGCGGTGAGGACAGAGGTAGGAAGGCAAAGTATCACAAGTAAACAGTTTCATGAATGAGAATGACTCGCTCGCTGTGTTACGGCTTATTATTTCCTCTCCCCAGTATCCTTATTACTTAGTACCTGCTGGGGCAGGGCTGTCGCCAAGCAGCCACGTGTTTGTGGGTTTGCAGTTTCCAGTTTTTGGCTGGGGGTGGGGAGTTTGGTTGTTGAGCAGGACTGAAATTGGCTGGCAAAGCTCTAAGTGCATGGACATACAGTTCCACGCAGCCAGGGGCTGGTGCTAAGGGCACTCAGCTTGTCCCCCCCGACTTGTTTTGTTCCTCCATTCCCCTCCCTGTGCCTGCAGGGAACCAGACTGGGAACCTGGCCTGGGTTAAAGAGGTGGCAGCCCCGTTCCTGGGGACAGAAGGAGCTTGTGCCAGCTCACCCCTGGCCTGTGCGAGGCCACAGGCCCCCACAGCTGCTCACTGCTCTGTCCCTGGGGAAGGGGAGGGAGACCTTTACCTCTATGGTGGCGGCTTCCAGGGGCACATGTTTAAAGACTGATCAGGCTCTTCCTTAAGACTGTCCCTTACACCACCCAGACAAGCTGGAGTTCTTCCCAGAGCTGCAGGCTCTCACAGAACAGCTTCACTTGCCCACACAAACTGGTGAAACTGTGAGCTTCACATAACTTTATCTCCTACCAGCAAGGCACAGTCACGCTCAGGAGCACCGCGTCCACAGGGCACCAGATACCCCATGACAGCTTCTTACTCGGGGTCCCTTCTGTGAGTTGTCCCCCGCAGATGCAAGCAGGGATGTTACAGAAGAGAAAAAGCAAGGCCCGACCTAAAAATCAGATCAATGTTGCTGTAGGGCCCCAGCAACTGTGTCTCAAGGTGAGCTACTGAGATCAGCATAACAAGGGCTGTTCAGAAAGGGCCAAACAAGATTTTTTTTTCATATGATGGGGACAAGGGTTTTGAAAAACTTGAGCTTTTTTCTTGCATGTGAATCCTAAGATGGGGGGGGGGGTGTGTCCCTGTCACTCTTCAAACTGCCAGCGTGGCTGCAGTTCTGCAGGTTCTGCCCTAAATCCTAGCGGTATTTTGCTCCCTGTACCTTGTGGTAGGCTGCAGCATCGCAGAAATCTCAGCATTGATGCTTTCTCTGGGTTGGGCTTCACACACTGATAAGTTTTGAACTGGTCTCAAAAGCAGCTGGGAAAACAAACAAAAAACATTCTTGTTCTCCAAGCTGGACGTTATAGACTGGTTTAGGTTGGAAGGGGTCGCTGGAGTTCTTTTTGTCCGAATCTCTGCTCAAAGAAAATGTGTTTGATGAGGTCATTCAGGAGCTTGCTTGTCCAGTGGAGGTCTGAATGTCTCCAGGCTGTTCCCTGAGCTTCCCTGGGCCCCTGTTCCAGTGTTTGACCACCCTCATGGTGAAATTTTTTTCCATACAGCTAATGAGAATTTCCTGTTTTCCAGCTTATGCCCATTGCCTCTCATCCTGTCCAACAAGTCTGGCTCTGTCTTCTCCTCACCCTCCCACTAGGCAGGTGTAGACAACAGTAAGGTCCCTCCTTTACCTCCTCTTCTCCAGGCTGATCTAACCCAGCTCTCATCCTTTCATTCAACCCTGCTGCCATCCATTTTTTTGACTATTCCCCTGCAGCAACTAAGCGATGGCCTCTACTGGGGGCCAGGGGTGCTGGGAGCAGCACAGCATGTCAGAGCTGTGAACCTTCACCACGCGTTCACCTTAACTGAGCCTGGATCCATTCACAAGGGAGAAAGCAACCTTCAACATCCAAAACCAACCTCGGTTCTGGCTGCGAGACCCACGTCAGTCTGTCCCACAAATAAAATTCCACCTTGCCCCATTCATTGTGATAAAGTACATTTATTGTTAAAAACCCCCAAGGTACTATGTGTGCCCTTGCTGCTACCATGACATAGCTTGAGGCCCATCATAGAGAGCACAGTTCGAGTCCTGGCCCGTGGCACACCTGCAAGATTCATCAGCTGCAAGAGATTTGTCCCATTGCTGCCATCTCTCTCTCCATTTTCTTGTCTACAACGCTTACAAATTTGTTTCCTCGTAAATAAAACCTGAGAGGTTTCTGTGCCCACTCTCCCGTGTTGCCAATGCCAATCCTTGTTGTGGCTACCACGTCCTGCTCCCCTGGTAGGTCGTGTCCAGGTACCATCCAGATGGCTGCATCTTGAGTCAGGTCCCTTTGGTCAAAAGCTTTATCAATCCCGAGTGCTTGGCAGAGCTTGGAGGGCCCGTTACACAGCTGCCAGTCCTTCAACGGCTTTGTGGGTCCTTTCCTTGAAGCACTGCGCAGCTCCCTCATCGCATCTAAACCCTGAAGAGGCTCCAGAGAGCGAAGTAAGACTGCAGCCCCTTCCCCTGTGCAGAACAAGAACCACGTGTTAGTACAGGGTTGTTTGTCAAGAACATCTCAGCTTTCAGCCCCACCGCCATCAGGAGAACTTCAGCTCTGGGCCTGCGGCTCAGCTTAGCCAGGGCCTGTCCTTCTCTTGGGCCACTTTGCTTCAAGTGCCAGGCTCCAGAGTCGGCCACTAACCCACAGTCAGTGCACTCCCCTCTTCTGAATGTCCTGTCTCCCATAGCTGTGTCCTTCAGTCATCAGTGCTGACTTGCTCTTCCCCAACCCCACTTCTTGACGTTACTAAGTCTAGCTGCTGCTCCAAGGCTCGCCAGAGGGCAAGAGGTTTGTCTTATGTCAGCACAACGTTCAGGAATAAATACACATATGGTTCGGTTTTGGCATCGCTATCCAAAGCTGCTCCCAGACCCCGTGGATTTATAACAAACTCTGATTACAAGAATTCCAGCTAACAAAGGAGAGGAGGAGCGAGTGCGGATGCTGCCAGCAGAAAGAGGCAGCTTGCAGAGTCGGGCTGGACAAAGAGAAACCCGGGAGGGAGCCGCAGGCACTGGGAGCAGCTGCTGTCTGTGCTGCTGCTGACAGAGCCCTGGCTGCAGGGGTGGTTAATTCAAACACCCAACTGGAGGTGCAGCAGCAGGCGGGGTGACGGTCGCTTTGGGTAACTGCAGAGCTACAGTGGAGAGCGATCCGAACTCTTGTGCCAGGGCAGCTCTCGCAATGCAGGGAGCTGGGGCAGGACAGGGCTGCACTGTCTCTGGCTGCAGGATGCACGGCACTGGGAGCATCACTGCAGCAGAGACCTTTCCATGACAAGAAGTGAAGAAAATGGAAAGATTCTCTTCTCAACTGTGATCCGCCACCCTGTCAGAGCCGCAGGAAACTCCAGCCGCCCACAGCTGTTGTGACCAACTGCCCTCTCCAATTTTGGTGACAGCAAAGCAGCTCCGAGCACAGACATTCCCCCGTGACGAGGATCTCCAGCCTTAGTGGGACAGAAACACTTCCTTGGTATTTTCCACTGGACAGCAAGGAAGGTCTTCTCATGACCTTGAGTGGGCGAGGAGAGCGCCTGGTGAAGCGGTCTGTGTGCTGCCCCACACAGCACCCCTTGTGCTGGGGCCACCCACGGCATTCCTCCCCACCAGCATCTGCGTGCTCGGTGCTGCCGCTCCACAAGAATCCCCTCTCCCTGTCCAGCCTCAAACATCTGGAGCCACGCTCACGCCTGGCAAAGGCTTTTCTTTGTAGGCACTGACAGATCCCTAGGGACCTGCGATTTCCAAAAATAGAATCCCCCTCATATTTTGTACAAATCCCACACTAAATTACCCTCCCGAGCTCACAACTGAGCCTGTCAACTGAGGACCTGGTTTCTGGCTTGGCGAGGTGTGCCTGTTGCTCTGAACCTGCTCAGAGCCCCTGCTGCCCTCCGTACAGCTCGGTGAGGTCAACAGACTCACTTCCAACAGCTGTCGGCAATCTGGTCCCAGGCACTCCCTTCTCTAAGGAAGGGGATTGATGCTAATCTGGCAGCCAAAAGCTGCTTCCCTCTACTACAGTGATTTAGAGCTCAAAGGTCATTTTAGATTTTTAAGAACATGCTCCATGGCCTAATTCTGCTTTTCATCCATGCACAAAGAAACATCCTTCACACTGGGATGCAGCCTCACTCGCCAGGAACAACTGTGGGATTCTGAGCAATCACTAATTACACTATTTGCTTTCATCCATCACAAAGGCAAGTGGATACCGTAGACTTGAACTGACGCGAGTCCTTGGGAGTTCATGTGAAGAGACACAAGCACTCAGAGAAACTGCAGAGCATCTGCAGAGCTGTGGCAGGGGGTAGCTGGCATTTCTGTCTCTGTCTGCTCTTTTTGCATTTCCACCAGAAAGTTTTCGCACTCTTTCTAGCCCTGCACAACGCAGATACAGTTCTCTGCTCTAAGTCAGCAGCCACGAGAGCTTTGGAAAGAGGTGGAGACATCAGGCAGGATAAGAGTGCAGGGATGAGCTGCTGCCTTCTCTGCTCCTACCTGTCCCCACACCCCCCGGCTGATGTTTGGGTCCTCCTGAGCATACCTGCACATCAGAAGTTTTATTTTGACTGCGAAAGAGTAGATGTGAATCCTTCTGGCTCATCTCCTGCCTGCCAGGGCACTCCAGCCTGTCTTCCTCTCTCCGCAGCCTGCAGCAGGTCGCTCGCAGGGGCTGTCTGGCTTCAGCATCTGCCCGACATGGGTACAGCCACTGACACACCAGCAGCGCCAGACCAGAGATGCTGAATATCCACCTCCCATGCCTAAGAGTCACTCCATATAACGAGGAGCATTCAAAGCTACAAGCTGGGATCTAACAACCACGCAGAGGCCAATTCTCTCCCTGAAGAGCTAGAAATCATAAAATGATAGGGAAGTCCCACACTCCCACTGTGCAGCTTGCTGCTTCTTCCCTGGAACAGCTCCAGCTCTCATTCTTGGAAACAGCTGTTGGCCACTGGAGAGAAGAAAATTTTCTGCTCTCTCCACCCGTCTGACTCACTGTTCCCAAAACACTTCCTCCAAAGTCCTAGTCTAGGATCCGAATGTTAGGGGGAAGTCCACGCAGTGTGGCCCTGGGCCTGGGCAGAGCATCACTGGGATCTCCATTTTACAAGCTGTTCTTTCAGATCTGGCAGCAATAAACACACCTTGGCAAATTCCAGAGAAAGAAATAGCAGCAAAGTCAAAGAAAGAGATGCGTGACTGGCATTTACCCTCTTCCCAAAGCGAGGGAAGCCCAATGTCCCTCTTAACCCCAGGGAAAGCTCTTTGTGCTGCCAGGATATACTGTAGGATTCATGGTTATATTTTTCTATAAACTCTTCTTCCTCTATCATCTATGATTTCTCAAAAAACCAATGTAGTGACGCTGGCCGTGGCTTCAGGCAGTAGCAGTATTTGACCCAGTGATGGGAAGACCTCTCACAGTAAAATCCCACACGATGCAGCTTTACCTCAGTGACGTGCACGAAGATTTCCCCTTCCTCAGTGACAAAAAGTATTGGAGACCACCCTTCAGCGCATTATGGTTTTCTGAACACCAAGATACAGTCAGGTGAACTTTACCGAACACACTGACAAGCCACCATTTCTTGCCCCAGCAAAGCGGCAAGACAACAGGCTATGGCTGAAGTGCTCCTGGTGTCTGTTGGCAGCACCAGGCTGGGCTGGGGCCACGCTGCTGAGGACACTGCAGCGGTGGTGGCTCTCAAGGTAAAGTCCGTGCTTTTGTAGCTGCTCTCCCAAGCAGCTCTGCCAGCACAGCTCTGCTGGTGACACACCTTTTCCTATCCCCAAGTGACAGCGCTGAGCCCAGTCCAGCATAAGCCAAATACAGAAAACAGAAGAGAAGGTTTATTCCACCTGGTATTAAAACAGATGATGCTACAAGGTTACACCTCAAAACAAGAGAGCTCTGAAGAGCCAGAGTGTCACGAGCCAGATACCCCATTTTGACAAGCTAAGCAGAAGGGAGCAAGTAGGAGCAGCACATAAAGCTTTGCACATCTCGTACAGGCCTCACATCCTGAGCTGGTTAAGGACCAAGGCGGCCCCAGCATGACTCAAGTCAGTGTTAAACTACTCTTTAAAAGAAAGTCTGCTGCAACAATCCAATTCATGCTGCTTGCCTGGTCCCACCGGCGTGTCTGGGACAGCCCCGTGCAGTGTCTGTGCCAGGAAGGCAGCAAAACACAGGCAACCCAGGGACAGGCCAGCACTCTCATCTCTCTCCAGTAAAAGGACAGCCGCTTTCATCGGGCTGGCGGCTCCAAATCAGCTCTACGGTCACTCAGGTCAAGAGTCTGAGAAGCAGCAGGACAGCAGTCACTGCCAGTACTGAAGAGGATATACTGATTCTCTGAACCGCTTGCCTTCCTCCCACCAGGATCCTGCAATTTAAGCAGCACAAGGAATTGCCTGCACTACAAAACTAGATAGTTTAATCTAAGGCAGCTAAGAATTCATTTGCGATTGTTAGTTTGTGCTAACGTTAGTAAACCACCTAAAACCACACTACATCCTCAGTTAAGTCTATGTGCTTGTTCCAACAGTCTCCAGAAATAAATGCTTTGTTAAAAATCAGCGTATGATTGCATAAGTATTTTGATGCAAACCACCCAGTGGCCAAACAGAAACCTCTTTCAAGAGTAATTTGGAAAATCTCTAGAACTGATTTCTGCTGAAATCAACCTCAGGTTTTCCCCTAATTCTCATGTCATTTGGTATGAACTTTGCTAACACGCATCCGGATCAAAACCGAAAGGCTTAAGACGGGGTCAATTTGTGTGTGTTTGAAGACATCAGGAAACCCCCAAAGACCCTTCCCCTTCTCCATTGCTCCAGCAGTGCCATACAGATATCCCAGATGTAGACCACAACTACTCATCCAAAGCAAGTTGCTCGGCTGTCCTGAGATTTGTGTGCATGTCTAGACTTGTTCTGCTCCTCCCTTCATCTACAGAAAGGTGTAACAAAATGAAGAGATTCTGGGACAGGCAACCAGGATGATAAAAGTTACAGACTGGCTTTGGAGCAAAAGCCTAAGGAAGGAATAACTAGAGTAGATGAGAAACCTTCAGCTTCAAAGACAGCTGAGAGGGGAATATGAAAGATCCCGGGAGATCATAGGAGGCAGAAGACAATACGTGTTCTCTGCTGTTTAATTCCTGCTGCTCTGCAGCTTTGCACTGCCAAAACCCAAGAAGAGACTGATGCAGCTCTGGGACATCACTGGAGATGCGCCCTTTGAAAAGGAAAAAGCATTTAGTGTTCTCTCAGTAATTGGTGTCAGTCTTTCCAAATGACACCTTCAGAAATAATATATTCCTATTCCTTTTATAGCCTCCTGGTCAGTCACTCAGGTTTTCGCAGCATTCCCAGGGAGACCCTGAAGTACTTGGATATTTTGCATCAAATTCCCTGCACAAAGATGATGAAACCACTCACATCAGAAGTTCATGCTATAAGCAGAGCGTGGTCTGTGCTAAGACAGAACAAACATTTCTGTTGCCAGTGTTTCCTTCTGTTTTCTGCACAGCCAGAGCTGGATTCAAACCAAAGTTTCCAAGATCTATCCCTTATCCAGAGAATGAAATGCTTTTGCTTCTACCCAGGTGCATAAGTGCCACCACGAAAGACAACTTCCTCAGTCCTTCCTTCAGACCAAATGACAGGACAGGCTTCCTCTCCATCTATGTCAAGATGGGAGCATCTCAGGTATGATTCCTCCTCAGATTCTTTCTTTCAACACATCTGCACATTGGTGAATACACTGAAAGAGTAAATCCTACTCATGTATCTGTGACACACAATGTGCACAGCCACGCTCGTTACTTCAGCGTGTTCCTGACAAAGCTGTCAGTGACAGCCATGCTCGGTGTCAGCGTAGCTGCATGCATGACAGCTAATGGAGAATAAGTTTTTAACAAAAAAATCCAACTAAATCCATCACAACATTGAGCTCTTTAACTGATTTGCTGCAAAACTAAACACAGGAAAATTTCCCAAAGTATAAATTTCAAAGAAGTCTTTCTAGAATTCAAAAGGCTAAGCATCTTTTTTTTTTTTTTTTAAATAAAAATTATTATTCCTAATATTTCAAACGCTAAGAAGCCCATCCTTAATAAAGAACCATTCTGCTTTCATTATCTGAACAGATTTGGCAGAGACAAGCTAATGAAATCCGCATGTGTTCATCCACCAGGCTCCAGACCTCCATTTAGAAAGACGGGCTCTTCCCCTGCAGTATAACCTGGCCCTGGTTTTCTCCCTGGCTCCTGTCCAAAGGCCAAAACCTGAGGATTAATGGCCACTGTTACAACATTTGCTTTCCACTTAGGAATATACAAGCGGTGGGGTTTTTTTTAAAGCTATATCTTTGAAATGGCAAAAAAGAAAATAAATTATTTTTGAGGTTTTTTAGACAAAATGAGTATTTACCTAAGAAATACCTGCTGCCATTTCAAGGTGTCTAATGAACCAATAGCTTGATTGCAAGGCAAACACTGTCATTCTTACAGGAAAGAAAAAAAAAAGTTTTAGAAGTAACACTTGCACATTAAGAGGAGCTGTGGAAGGAGTGTCTCAGTAAATTCCAGCATCGTTTGATTAGGGTTGATTACGTATCTTGAGAATAATAAAAGACTGAAGATTCTGTAACAGTCTGGGTATTTTGATTTGTTGTGGTTTTTTTTCATTTTAAGATACAGCAAAGCAGTTAAATGCTCCTGGAGTGACTCCTTGGACATCTCAGACCTTTTTGTTTTCCCCAAGATTTACAGCTTCTGAAGATAAAAGTAGGAGACAGAAGAGTTTTTTGTCATGACGACAGACACCGAGATGTAGGCTGTCACTAGACTGCACCACCTTTGAGGAACAAAGTCCACCGAACCCCATGAATAAGGCCCAGGCCATCAAAACTGAAAGCTCCATCCTATCAAGATTATCCTCCAGTCCGTGATCTTTATTTCTGTGCCTGAAAAGCTCACACAGCTCAGAGCTGGGACAAAAACCCCACCAGGCTGGTGACTGTGCAGCTGGAGATGGGCCCTGCTGGTAATGTTGAAAGTTAACGTGCCGTCTGTCCACAGTTACTGTTCACAATGGCAAAACCCAGCTCCCAAGGACAAATTGTCACAGCAAGTCATTGACTTGACGGAGCCCACAGGGAGCTCACGAGTGACTGCAACATGGCAAGCATTAAACCTCTTTCAGCATCAATTTACCTTGGCTGGAAACATTCACGCAGAAATAAATCCCATAGATCTGATACACGTACAGGGTTCCTGGTTTCATGAACATTGCCGCGTTTCGTTGAGTTTGTTTCCCACC
Organism: Larus michahellis; assembly: GCF_964199755.1. Taxonomy (NCBI): domain Eukaryota; kingdom Metazoa; phylum Chordata; class Aves; order Charadriiformes; family Laridae; genus Larus; species Larus michahellis. The sequence continues at coordinate 16,352,328 of NC_133903.1, read as the reverse complement.
TTTCGAGTGGGAAGCTTCATCTTCCCCACCCAGATAAGCTTCTGTTTCAACAATCCTCCCCCAGAGTTCTCTGCCATCAGGAAGTTTGCGAACTAAAATCTGAAAGAGAGGTCAGAGTGCATCAGTTAGCAACCCTCTGTAGAAAATAACCGGAGTGCAAGAGCTGTGGAAACAAAAGAAGTCAGAAAAAAGAACCTGATGGTACTACGAACTCTCCTCTCCACCTAGCAGTCCAGTCTGTAAGCGAATGTGAACTTTCTCAGCTTCTACTGTCCAGGCCATGGGCCAGTACAAGAAGTTCCTACCTGCCATTCGCCCCACAAAATGCCTGGAGTGTCTAGATGTGGCAGTATCACAAAGAACCCATTTATGATCCTAACACAGTAAAGCCCACAGAGTTGCTTTTCTAGTTATTTTCTGTATTCTCACCCCAATCCACCAGGGTTAAGGCAAAAAAGCACCACCATCAACCTTGAGGCATCATGACTGTGTATTCTTTAGACCAGAAGAAATATGACAGCGGCACGATTAAACAACAACTATGATTAGATAGTCTCTCTCCATAGAGATATTTCAAACAAGTCTTAGTCCCTAACCATAGAGATAATCGTGCCCGGAGTGAGTATCGATGCCGTTTCCATATTTTCTGCACCACAGCGAGGGGCAGTGCAGGAGAGCTGGGAACTGGCTTCAGGCAGACACCACCACCACTTTTTGTTACAGGGTGTTCCTTGCTGCTGGTACCTCCTTAAATAAAAGAAAGCAGATGCAGGGAAAAAAAAAACATAACATGACAGTGAAAAGATTATCTTTAAAAATGAAACAATCACTAATTTTCCTACAAAGTTTCTTGTGGTTTGACCTGATTTCTAAACTTCTTATTTTACTTAATGTGCGTTTAAGAAATACTGCAGTATAGTCTCATTAGGCAACAGCTATCAGTTTAATTACACTATATTCAGTGCTTCTATATTTGAAAACTAACCATTCAAAAATGACCTTCAAGAAACAAAGCTTAATTCCTAACAGACGTTTGTGCTGGATTGCTAATGCAGTTATTGATCTGGTCCAGTACGGATGCTCCAGAAGCCAGTTGCAAATGTTGTAACTCTGGTATATCCTGGTTTCCCTACAGCACTCTCAAATTGTTGAAAACAAATCAGTCTATTATTTTTATGAAAAATGCAGTGACTTCAGAAAAGCACTGGTGTTTAGCAACTGCCTGATGAAATGCAATGGGTAGGTTATGATTTTAAAAGCATGCAGGCCTTTCCCTGACACTTCAGACACACCAGACATTCACAGTTAAAACAGTTAAAAATGGTCATCATTCACAATAGCTCACAGTAAACTATTTTATAGAGGTTTTTATTTCTCATTAAGGACATATCTTGGTGTTATGACAGTTCATTTTGAGAGGCTATTTATTGTGTGTATGTTTTAGGGTATTTTTGTGTTTCTAAAGAACCCAAGTATCATGTTTAGGGTAAGCAATATTAATATACCAGGCAGCTCCAAAATTTGGTAGAATTAAGACAATGAATGAAACACTAGGTTACCATTACAGTTACAATTCTAAAAAAAATGAGAGAATAGACTGGGTCATGGGAAACTAGGGGTTATACTTTAAAGACAACCTAAAATTAACATCGAAATCGCCTGGCTTGTAATTCTATGCCTAAATAGGAAAAGTATAGAGTTAGGACTAAAATATCATCTGCCCAGAGTAACGGAGTGCATAAGGATGTCGGAGTCATTAAGATAAAAAAAATGCATCAGCGCTGGGAGACTTCAGGTATCCTCATCGAGAGCAAGTAAATATCACAGTGGGACAAGACACAGGCTATATTTTTTTAGACACCATCAAATGCTTTGCAGAGCGAGTAATCAGGGATCTCACAGGGAAAGATGAAACTCTCAAACTGATCCAGAGCAAAATGCAAGGTCTTTTCCAAAGACTTATCCCTGAAAAACAACTTTGTGTCATGACCACGAACTCTAAAGTTCAGCGTCCTTTCACAAGCATTAAGGTCCAAAAATAATCCAGCAGAGTTCTGCTTACCAGCAACAAGGGGAAACTACATAAAGTAAGGAAGCTTGTTAGGAAGAACTTAAAAGAGGCAGCCAAAGGTTAAAGCTGGAAAGGCAGGATGTCTAGAAAGATAGCAAACACACACAACTATCAGAGACAGGTTAAGACAGACCAAAAAAAAAATCCCAGCAGGGTTAAAAAGCAGAGCAAAGAGGTCCATGACAAGCAAGACAATATCCTTAGAAAATAAAAAAAAAAGCTAGACACAGCAAGACAGGCCAAAATCAACAGTTTGTGGAACAAATTCCTGAAGTTATCTACACCAATGAGAACCCAGAGAGCCTGTTCACCCTACAGACAATAAAGGTATAAAAAAGACTCAGAGAAGATAAGACCATAGCAGTGAAACTAAAAACACGTTTTGCAATGTTTTTTAGGAGGTCCCAGATTGAAACTTTTTATAGGGAAAACACTGGAGGAACTCTCTCCCATGGAAACAGCATGGGAGTTTTCTGAAGGACTCACTAAGCAGAAGTTTAATCTCCCCCACTCTGATTTCCAAAGGCTTTCAACAAGGTCCAAAGATTTCTCAAAGTTTCTGCAATGGGATAAGGGAGAAGGTCCTTTCGTGAACAATTAATGGCTTGAAAACTCAGAAACAAGAGACAGGAATAGCATTTTTCGGAGTGAAAAGGGTTTAACTGCGGGACTGTGGAGTCCCAAATGTCTCCACAGCCTGTGCTGCCTCGCAAATTTGCGTTAATAACCTTGGAAAGGTGATCACTAGAGAGCTCACCACAATATCAAGTTATTCAGAACAGCAAAAATAAAAGCAGGTAGTGTGAGACACATCTTTCAAAGCATACAGGGCCGCATCAAAGAAAGTACCAAGCAGTCTGCTGAACTTACAGATAAGAATGAAATATTTGAGTACGCTATGACAGGGGGTACTGGTCAAGAAAGGCAAGGGCCTGCCATGCTATTAGCATCACAAGAAAGTAAAACAGAGGCAGAGAAGGAGATGTTGCTGACTTGCAGAGCATTACTTTCCACTGGGCTAAGCAAGAGCCAAAAAGAAATAAAGGAATACCTGAAAGGAAAATAACGAGCCTGAAACAACCTTCAAACCACAAACAGCAAAGTACATTTCAGTAAACCAGAAAGAAGGGAGAAAAAAATCCACAAAAAACTAATTCTGAAATGTGACAACAAACTAAACCGGAAAATGACTCCCCTGACTTTGTCCAAAATAGATTTGGCTACTAGTCTTTAAATTCCACTGAACTTAACAAGAGAAGGAACAAGAGCTGTATTCCTAAAATAGCAAAGCCCCGGAGTCAAATGGCAAAAAAAGAATTTCATCCTTTTACACGTAGTTATTAGCTAGCACATGCTCCATCCAGCACAGCAATCTCAGCGTTCGTGTCTTACCTGTCCCAGAAAGGACTTGGCCAGACTAATACAGGGCTGGTTGAAAAAATCTGCTTCTAGCTGGGAAGAATTTTTTTTCTCTACTGCAAAATATTTGCTGCTTTTTGGAGCAGAATCCCCATCAGACGTAGCATTCAGGTTCACCAAGGCATCAAAAGGAGGGAAGCTGGAGTTGCTTTGGAGAGCACTTAATTGAGCCAACAGCTTTCTTTTTCTCGGCATAGTTCTAGAAAATTGATATAAAAATAATTAGGAATATAAAGTTTATTTAGAAGTAACTCATTTCTACAAACTCTTGTTTTCATGCATCTCTCCACAACAGGGAATCTGAAAGCTATAATAATCGGACAACCTTGGCAAACTGCAGAAGCAGGTGACAGATTTAGCTGTGTCTACATCAGGCTAGGCAGATATTGGGCTCCACTGATAAGCAAACAGAAAACTGCAGTTTGAGTATTCATCTTTTAAGAACCGTAGATAAAAAGCAACTCTGCTCCACTTAGTAAAAATAAGTTTGCTGTTAGGTTAGGAAACTCCAAAATTGAAAACAAAGATGAACCAGTACTATACACTTTTTATCTGGAACTAACGTGATCTGTTAAGCAGACAGGAAGCAACCACCTCAAAAATTGTGCCGACTCAGAAAGTCTATAGAAATGATGTATCGATCATTTCAAGCAGTAACGTACCTGGATCAGGATTCACAATTCCATGGGACACAGAACATTAAGAGTTGGGAGATGCCCTATTTACAGTCACAGTGACAAACTTGATCACACTGTAGAAATGTTTGTGTTAGAACCTCCACAAAATAAGCCTGAAATTCACCTACCAGAAAGATGAAGAGCAGTGTGTTCCAGTCAACAGGGTGTATTTGTGGCAACTACGTAACCTGAGATTGTTCTTCTGGGTTTGTCACCAATTTACTACGCGAGCTTCAAAATCTTAATGTTTTGGGGTTTTTTCTGTGCTGCAGTCCTTATACCTGTCGAACAGGAACAAACTTCTTTATTCACTGTATAAAGCACTTTGAAATAGGCTAAGAGATTTTGGAGCTGGAGATCGTGGTCCCAACAGTGCATCGTTAGCTCAAACTCAGGAACAATTTGCAGTTTTCTATTGGTCTAGCAAAAGCCCACCTCCCAGTTGGGGCATTGCTGGAAATGCTCTTTAGCCTTTTTTACACTGCATACATAAAAAGCTGAAACCAAACTTTTTAAAATCTCACATTGGCACTACATTTGGGAAGCGTCAGCCTCAAAAAAGGACTCTTATAAGAGAGTGCAAAGACACTGAGTTTTAGAAGACGTGTCATCAGTTCTGAAATTCAACCACATGTAGATCTAAGGGAAAAAGGCAACATTATACCTAATTAGAAATGGAAAAAGAATCCTGTATACAGCTGAGCCTGCAAGGGAAGTATATACATAATTAAGTAGCTGTTGCCACCCATTTTTCCACCAGATCATCAGCTTTTAAAAATTACTATAAAAACCTTCACCATCAAACCCAATCTTTGTCTTGCTCTGATGTTTCTCACAAATAAAAATCCACCAGCAATCGTTTCCTTGAACTACACTGAAACAAATTCAGCATTGCTACACTCTGGATCACCAGTGCCAATACCCCAACTTCACTTCAGAAGAATCCAGACACAAACATATAAAAATAGGCAGTAAAAAAAAAAAAAAATCGCATTGGCATGACTGGCAGGGAGGTGGGATGTTTTTATTTTTTTTCTGAATATTAATTCTTTATTGCAATAATTCAGTGTTGTCAGAGACTTGCCATAGAACGGCCAGCCCCAGGCCAGGTATCCTGCTCTGAACTGTGGCTGTCAGCTGTTGGAAATTCCTAAAAATGTTGTTGGAAGTCACCAACCTGCCTCAAACAAAATTGCCTGGTGATTTCACAAATTACAGTCCTGTCTAGGAGAAAGGGCACGAATAGGAAAAAGGGTTGCAGGGAGGAAGGGACGGAAGAGGAGCACTCCCCCATACCAGACTGACCCTCTGCAGGACTCAGCCAAGGGAATGCTCCACGCTGAAGACAGTCCCTCCAGACTTCTCTGACAGTATTAACTGGAACTTCCAGTTCATCAGCCATACATAAAACCGTGCTGAAAACATGGCAAATTTGAGTGGAGCATTAACTCGTTTGGTAATTTGTGCTCTTATGGAATGCGACATCAGCAACAGGATCCGCCTGGCACCTATTGCCCTTCCAATTAAGTAATTCTTAAAAGCTGCAAGTGCTCTCATGTAAATGTTATACTGGCAGCCTTAGGGCACTTCTAATTTCATTGCTATGGGCTGAGCCTAGACAGATCTCAGCACTTTCAACTCTCATTAGAAATAGCAGTAGGATACTACTGCCTTATCGTCATGAGAAATGGGTCACATGCAAAAATGCGATTGCTTTAAAAGAAAAATGCAGAGTGAGGGCACTGCAATACCATCTCAGAAATCCAGAAAAACACCAACCTACCCTTCGTCTCCCTGCTTGTTCATACCAAGATACGAAACATAAAACCCTATTCCTCAAAATCTGTCTACACTTTCTATAACGGATGTTGCTTGTACATATAAATCCTTTCTTGCCTGTGAAAAAGCACACTGTAAAAGACAGCACCCGTCAAGTACCCAAGCTCTATGTATTTGGGAAGTAAGAGACACCACCTCTTAACGTGTAAGTCTACAGACAAATTCTGCAACTCTTATTTCTATCTAGATTTTCTTGCTTGTAGAGTAAACAAATTCTACTTCTGTGCCTCAAATAAGAATCAGATGCAGGTTTAATTGCTTTTTACTACTCCTGTTGTAACCAAACTAGCTACAAGTTGTTAAGCACATGTGTGTACACATGCACAAAAAGAGTATGGAAGTCAGAAAAGGAAGATCAAGAGCTCAATAGGTCTGCAAAAGTGCCTAAAGTGTTCAGGGCTGCTGGGCTAGTCTCCAGCAAGTGTTTAGGGACCCTGCAAGCCAGAATCAGAAAGACACTGAAAATCTCTGTAAAATACAGCTCAGCGGCAGATACACCCTGTATTCCAGGCAAACTGAGTCTACACAGGCTTCTTTAATCCTGCTAATAAAACTGCATTTGTAGGTATTTCCTTATGAACTTACTGAGCTTTCACTAAAAGAAGGTAAAAAAGAAAATCCCACCAGTAATTTGCATGTACTTTTGGCTCACAGGTCCAGATACCTGCAGCTGCAAAGTTTTCCTCACGCATATCTATCTTCCTGAAGATACGTACGTAAGGACACATTGCCATTTCTGGAGAGACAATTCCTCATACCAATTCCCAGTCGTACAGATTTTATGTGGGAATATGTAAATGGTCAATGCTGGGTCAGACCAAAGGATGTGTCTCCCTGTATCCTGCTCTCTAGCACAGATGAAAAGCAGGAGCCTTGGGAAGAACAGAGTAAGCACACAGTGCTTCTCCATGCATCCTCTGCGTCTCCAGGCAGGAACCTTCTGAACCAGGCACAGTTTGTGTGTACTTAGCAACTGTGAGCTTATGCAGCCTTCCCTGAGCCTGTGAAAAACTATCCAAACCAAGGCTTTACTGATGAAGAAAGCTTCATAGAATTAGTCATTATGGCTCCAAAAACTCACTTATTTTGTGCGTGACATTAGGACTGCTCCCCACCCACATGAATCAGTTTACATTTGCAATTCATCACTGTCAGCCCTCTTCTTTACCACCTCAAATAATGTCAAGCCAGCTGGAAACATTGTTTTTCCAGGTCATATACAAAACATCCCTGCGGCACCCCACTGGTGACCTCCAGCCACCAGGCGGGCTGCCCATTTACTCACATCCTCTTTCCTATCTTTGCATCAACTATTTATGACAGGGAACTCCCTTATTATGTCAGGGACTGCTCAGGTGAGGGCTCCTGTTTAAGAGCTTCCTGAAACCTGAGTACAAACTGTAAGCCAGACCTCTCAACGTGCTTATTTAGACCTTTAGAGAATTCCGACATTTTTTTAAGGCATGACTTTCCATTACAAAAGCCACATTGGCTCTTCCCCACTACATAGTATTTATGCAGGTGTCCAATAGCTATATTTTCTACTTGTTCAGTTGATAGTGGTCAAACTTCTTGGTCTGCAGCCCACAGATTTCCTCTAGAACCCTCTTTAAAAAGTAGTGACACATCTGCTGCTCTCCAGTCGACAGGTATTAGCTTCCAGTGACAAGGGAGAGGCCATCGTTAGCAGCACTGTCCCTGGGGGCTTCATCTGGTCTGGCAACTTGTTCCTGCCTCTTGTCTATTTGTTCCACAAACTCTCACACTTCATTTTAAGCCAGATCCTTCAATGAGTTCTCAGCAAGAAGGATTTCCATCCACCTTCCCTGCCTGATCTAACCAATTAGTAAGTTAATAACGTATAGCTTCCTGAACAGCAGTGTGAGAAGCAGGCAAAAAACCTTGGAAGAAGAGTGCAGGCAGGAGCCAGTACATTGTAACTATAAATATTAAGTCAATCTCTCCACAGAAAATCTATGTGCAATCCTACTAATACCTCAAAAGTATGGCAAAATTAATGGTTTCATTCACCTTACTGAATGCTGGGGATGTCATTTCCTGCAAGACGTCCTTGCAATCCCAGTCCTCGCTCCTACTGCCTACTGGACATCTTGAGCTTTTCAGAATGAAACTAACTCATCGTTCTGTAAAGAACAAGGAAGATAAAAATGAGGGAGAGTGATGAAACGCCATGAAAAACCCCAAAAGCCTTCACAGCAAAATTACGCTCCGCTTTGGTTGACTCTCTTAAACCATTTTGTTTTGTTCTGCTTTTGTCATCCCCCCCCAACATTCTAGCTGCTATTTTTAATTGAGTGCCAAACTTGCATATTAAAAGAAAGCAAACAAGTTAAATATAATACTGACAATGGATGTTAGCTAGCTCAGCCTCCTGAGATCTGAGTTAGCCAAGCCAGCATTTAGCTAAGCAAGGCAGCATTTACTGAGGCCACAAACACTGATCACAAAATGGACACAAGGATTCAAAATCATCTGCGGTTTAGGTTTTTCCTTTATATCTACATTACTTGTAGCAGATGTACATTGGGTATATTGGGCTAATCATCCAAGAGCTGTAAGTCTTATTTTTTTCCACCTATATGACAGCAAAGAGAACACTCCTGATTTGTAAAGCACACGGAATGAGCCATATAAGGGGATACAGAACTAGTTACACTTAAGTCTTAGGTATCCATCTTATAAAACAACCCTAGAAAATACATTCCTTCCTCAATCTTAATATTGCACAAGAAACAATTTAGTTCAGGCATGGGGATTTGACTCAGTGACTAAAGATGTTTCACCAAAGCCCTCATTAATGCACTGTCAAAAAGGAAAACTTATGACTCAAAAGCTCAAACATCTGAACAATATCCACACAGAGAGCTCCGCTAAAGAGTTGAAGTACCAGTTGAAGTACCAGTAACTGGAAGACCAGGAAAAAAAAGCATAAGCAGCAAAGACACAAAGATTTACCTACAAAAGGATCCTGGAGTTGGTCCCTGCATGTGCATGGAAGCAGAGGGCTCTCACACCTCCTCCTGAGAAATCAACCCTGGGCTCAGGCTCAGAGAAAGGACCTGTTCCACAGCCAGCTTTATAAAGGAGGACCGTGTGAAGTCCTATGAGAAGCCTTTGACTTAAAAAGAGAGAGAGATTATTTCCTCCAGATTTCAGGCCAAGCTACTCAAAGAAAGGCCTCAGTATTCACGCTTTGCACAAAGAACCTGACATCTCTAACAAAACCACGTGGAGGGAATCACAGCCACAGTTTGTCATCAGGCACAAGACAGTAACAGCTAAGGTGCTGCTCAAGGTGATTAACTTGGGAGCGATTCAATGCACATGCTACCAGCATCTCTCTTTAGTGAGAAGGTCCCTTTCTTCTGTTTTCAACCAGAGAAAAGGCTTGTCCTATGCTTAGCAATCCAGGATGAATCTGTACAGCGTATCCTTGTGACAGAGGCATATTTGTGTGTACTTTGCATTGCGTTACCAGCCACTGTTAAATAGTTATAATAAGAAAACAGAACACTGGATCAAAGCCTTAACAGATGACAGTCTGCAGAGATACAAGTGTAAATGCAGGTGAAGATAAATAGCTGATGTAATGTCCACCACTATCATGGTTCAAAACACTAGAACAAAGCCTTCAGGCCCTATACAAACAAAGAAGGATCTGAGGAGAGAGGACCATTTCCCGCACAGCTTCGGGTAATATGCTGTATGTGACAATAGCTTGCTAATAGCGAGAGAGACAAAAAACTTCTGATGACAGAACAGAGGAACAAAAGCAGAAGTCTCTTCTACAAACACATGCTTCCAGGAAAGCAGCAAATCACTGGTGACTCTGAAAATCTGAGTCAGACCCAGATCTGACCCAGGAGAGCCCAGAGTCGCTCATGACACAGCAGCCGTGTTTCTAACACGGCAATCTTATTGAGAAAAGCGTCAATTTTTTCAAAAGAAGCTTTGCAGTATGTTTCCATAGGCTGGGTATTTCTCCTCCTTTCAGGGTCCAAACTATACCGCTTTCTGCGACACAACGGCTGCTCTTCTGACATTTAATTGTGAAATCGCTCTTCTCCCAAAATCTCTACGGCATCTATTACCAATTCCATAGCCTGCTTGCTTACTTATGCACAAAAATGGCCAGAGGACGCTGTCTACGGAAGAAAAAAGTGACAGGGGAAGCTAGGAAAATCACAGCGCAACCTTATTTATAGTGTCTTTGTATACCTTATTTAACTGGCTGATCACACGCCATTGCCCACACACACACTCCGAGCTGTGCTTAGAAATGAGGACTTTACTTTATACCCCATATTTATTACAGGGTCTTTGCTGCATCTTTGATCCGCGACATACGTAAAAGTGGTTTGTTATGGTATTACAAAGAGTCGCTTCCACAGGCGGGCCTGTTACACGGCACACACAGCACTGAGAGCCTTGAAGGCAGCACAAAATCCCTCACAGCTACCCAGGGGCGGCCCCGGCACCGCCCGCCGCGCAAGGCAAGGCCGGAGGGGCCCCTCCGGCCTTGCCGAGCGCGGCGGGCGGTACCGGGGCCGCCATCATGCCCGTGCCTGGAATCCCACCGTTATCCACCGGAGCTCCCTCACACAGCCCCGGCCCCGCCAACCCACCTTCCGGGGCCTCCCCGGCCGCTTTCCCGCTTGGGCCGGGCCGCGGCCTGTCAAACGGCGGAAGCCGGGAGCTTTCCTGAGGGGCGGGCCCGGCGCGGGCTGAGGGGAGGCGGGCCTGAGGGGAGGGAGAAGCGGCGGTGGAACCGCGCTGCCGCTCACCGGGCTGAAGAGGCTTCTTTCACCTGACAGCTCGCTCTGTAGATGGCGGTGGTCTGCAATCGCGTTGATTTACAGCTTTTTTTTTTTTTTTTCCTGACCTAACTTAATCTCCTGGTTTTCTGGATCCCAGATCCTCTGCAGGCTGTCTTTGAACTCCCCCTGGTTTTCAGCGTCCCCTCGCACTCTCCTTGCTGTTTCGTATTAACAATATTCAGGAAAAAAAAAAGGGGTAGATATACGTTCTGGTGAATACAAATGGACACAAGCTGGCTGTAGAGAGAGCTGCGTTAACTATTCTGCGTTAATTATTCCCTCAGTTCCCCGAGGAATGAGTATCTGGCCTGCAGAAAAATATTTTTGGCTTCAGCTTTTAACCAGATGGTGCATATGGTCAAAACGGGGTCAAAATATGATTTTCCTCACAACTTTCTGGAGACGTGCAGCCAAGGACATTGATTGATAAACAGGGGTTTGCACAAAGGGTATGAGGGAAAGTCTGATGGATCAAAATGTATTTATTCTCGTTTGTATAATAAAATACTGATTCCAGGCCTGCACCAGCTAGGAGCCAGCCACACAGAGGAGGAGCACTTATTGTCTGCCCCATTTGTAAATTTGCAAGGAAGAAGAATAAATTACTGAACTGACTAAAATTCTAGGAGACATCGGCAGCTTTGGAGGTGCAGCATGTGTACGAGTGGCTAAGGGTGGCCTTATGGAGGCAGAAATGGGGACTAACTATTCAGTGGTGAGCTCAAATGTGAGGAAGCCAGATAAAAAGCTTTGATATTCCTGTAAACCCTGAATTGAACCCAGAGTTACCAAATTTTACTATTCCTGTTTAATAAGAAGATGTAAAAAAATCCCCAAACCAACCATGAATGGAGCAAATGCAGAGTCTGTTACACAATATTCATTCTTTTTGACCATGAAGAAATAGCTAATGTACTTTGGAACCCACAGTGACACCAAGAATGCACTGAAAAGCCCTTAAATCATTGTTGTGAAGCCTGATAGCACTGCTACGGTAGTGGTGTAAAAAAGAAAGGGAAGGAAACATGCATACATCTTAAAGCTATTGATACTTTAATTGGAGGTCTCTGTATGATTTTTTTAGTCAAAATGGACAAAGATAAGCTCACAAGAGTTAGGATTCCTTGGAGAGATGTTACCTGCTGGCTGCATGAATGTATTTAGTTCCAGTCTGAAATCAGCCGTTTGTGTTATTAGCAAAGATGACAAGAGAAGTTTTAAAAAATCATTGACAATGTTGACTGAGTGTCTCCAAAAGAGCATCTTGGACTTCCTGACTTGCATGGTTCACATCCCAGCTTTAATATGGTATTAATATAAGAAAGGAAGACCAAGAAAGTGCATGAAAAGGAAGATAACCAAACATCAAACTGGCCTTTCAGCAAATCCTGAAAATTAAAGTAGAAACTAAGCAAGAATGAGAGATGTGGGAAGTATTTCCTGGGGTCAGACTAGTTCAGCTCTGCAGACTTTCTCCTGTGGGAGTCTGTGGGACAGGCACTGTCAGGAATGCTGGCTTCTTTGACAGCAGATCTATTTCATGCCCAAAGGAAGTATTTAAAGCTTTTAGCACCTGAGGAATGTGAATTGCTCCAAGCTACAGCATATGCCATGTTCTTCATTTGTCCAATAACTTCACTGTTACAGAATCAACACCTAAAATAGCCTCCTGTAAAAGCTGATCTGTTTGGGAAGATTAAAGTTTCCCTCTCTACTGAGCAAAAACTTTTTTTTTTTTTTTAATGTGAGAGGAATGACTTGGAATCCATGGTTAGAAAATCTGGCTTCTGGAGACCCTGGGGTCTGTGGCACACTGCGTGCATACAGCGAGCTGGGCTTTTCTTGGAGCATAAACTCTTGTTTGCAGAGTGGTTCCCTGCAGCTTCCAGGATATGCAGACTGGAACCTTTTACACCCTTTTACAGTGAGGACAGCAGATCAGCATAGAAGCAGAAGAAAGCAGAAGGGACAGATTTTCAAGTTTTCTTTGTGTAAGGCACCAAATCAAGCTTCAGGGGTATCTGCTGAAAGCCTCCTCTGTCCAGTAGGAGACATGGAGTCAGTTCCCAGTAGTGGCCATTGCCTGGCCACTTCACATGGCCACGCTGCTCTCGCCAGCATTTGCAAGACAGCTGCAATGCTTCATGAGCCAACTATTGAAGAATTCCCGTGGATGAAAACGCTCCGAACAGCACAGGGGTTTTATGACATCCACTCTTGGCCTCTCCTGACATCCAGTCTTGGCTGCTGCTTCCTACTTATCCTCAACTGCCAGTGTGTCTTATTCAGAGCTATTTCGAGGTACGAAAGTCGGTTTGAGGTACACACAGCCCTCAAATTAGTACCAGAACTAGCCAGCTACTAGGAGGGAGAGGTGCTCGTAGCTACTTTGGTATCTCCCACACCCAAGCTGAGCCATGGATTAAATGTCTAGTTCTATGAACCAGGCCCATTCAACTCGTTATGTAAGCAGATGTGTATGTTTTATTCTAAATTTGACGACATCCATGGTGGATACAATTCCACCCGCTTTGCACTCAGGGTGCAAAGAATCCTAGTGAGTTCACTGGATGTAATGGGAAAACAGTAAATTAACAGACCTCCTGGGAGGCTCAGCTCTGGACCGGAGAGGGCAGGCAAGTCCTATTTAGTAACATATTAATGGATTCTACTAAGTCTCTTGTTTTGTATGCGAGACATTTTTGTTCTCTGACAAGACAGAAATGCTTGGCTTTCCAGATTGCTCAGTGCAGAGAAACAAATGCAAAAACCGAGTGAGCGGGGCAGACGGCTGGGCTGATGGGCTCTGCCCACTGTGTCTGCAGGACTGATAGGTTGCGTGGTATCCCCCAGTGAAACTGGTTTTGGGGTGCTGTAAGCACTGCCATGCCTGGTGTCTCTCACAGCTGCATGGGGCAGGAACAGTGAGAAGCTGGAGACCAAAGGCTTGGCTGAACTAGCAGGAGGTTGGGAGGCATGAGATGGAGATGCCCCAAGCCATCAGCCAAGCTGTTGTAAACACAGTAGTTTCTCTTCTGAAAGTGTTAAAGACAGTTTATTCAGTATTTCCTAAATCACGAGGAGTGCAAGTTGTGCCCGATAAATCAATCAGAACAGAAAAAGAGCATACATGAGAGTGTGGGGTGATTTTTGTGTTTATATATGTATGTGTGTGTGCATATATGTAGAGTCAGAGCATTGCACGCCTAAGAGCTATTAGCCACCTCCAGCACTGCCCCTCTGCTGAGAGTGCTCAGAATGCACTGGATGCAGGGAAAAAGCCAGTTTAAGAAATTACACTGGCTCTTTGCCTCCACCTACTTATTCTTGCCTCTCTCCTTCAGAGAAGTTACCCCTCCACAGTGCAATAACTTGCGGAGCTGTGCTTAAACCAGCTCCCTGAACTGGTTGATGTTAATATCTGTTCCATGTGCTGTTGCTACCGTGTTGATGCTCTCTGGACAGAACAGCAGATCACCTTTGATGTGTATAGCCTAGAGCAGTAAGAGGAGAAGCAGGCACAAATGAGGTCCATCAGCAAAGCTGAGGTCAGGGTAACACCCCAAGGAATAACAGTTTTTCTGCATCCTGTGCAATGTCAACACGCCAGCTGCTAGCAGTAGTTCAGATAAGCTCCACTGATGTCTCGTAACAGATGAAAAATGTTCAAATTAGGATGCAGTTGAGCTGATAACGATCATTTGTTTTTACAGGAGTAATCTTGTGCCCTTTGCAAATACAGTAGAGCTGCTGGGAGTCATTTCATTATATACTGGTAACCACCACAGGGAACTTTGCAAAGGTGATGTTTCTATTGTATGAGTGTACTGGGGTAAAGACTGGTCACCTACATACTAGCTCCCCTGGGAAAACGACAGTGTTTTCCAAAGGAGACCAGAAGTTATGCCCTGAATGGGACCCAGTCACTCTCTGTCCTCGAGGATCAGTACAAAACTTGGCTTGGGGAGGGTGAACAAAGACTGAAAAGGAGAGGAAGTGGCTTGGAAAGTGGCAGAACCAAAAAGAAAGAGACAATTCACACATAGACTGAGGAGCTTATTTCTATAGGATACTATGAGTACTAAAACATCGGGGGGGGTTCAAGAACCTTTTGAACAAATACCAGGAAGAAAAGTCTGTCCAAGCTATTAAACACAGACACACCATCTCTAGCTCAGGAAGTCCCTGAGCCACAAACCGCTGGGTCTGGTGGAGTATTTAGGAGAAATATGACTGTATACTTGACCTGGTTTTATACTGTCTGTAAGCTTTTGCAATTGGCCGCTGTTGGAGGTAGATATCTTCTGCTCAGTGTCTCTGTTATCTGACTCATCCAGCTCTTAGAGACATTCTGCAGACGTCACAATTGTTTTCCTTATCGTGCTTAGCTGATCTCTTCTAATAAATCTAAATTTGTCCAGACAATGCTCAGAAGGTGAAAGAAAATGTTCAAAGACCAAAAATGCCCCCAATCTTCTTGGGTGAAACAGGACTGACCACCCAGACCCTGTTGTTTGCTATCACAGACAT
Organism: Larus michahellis; assembly: GCF_964199755.1. Classification (NCBI taxonomy): domain Eukaryota; kingdom Metazoa; phylum Chordata; class Aves; order Charadriiformes; family Laridae; genus Larus; species Larus michahellis. The sequence continues at coordinate 16,336,954 of NC_133903.1, read as the reverse complement.
CCAAATTTAGGAAACACATGGGCGTGGGCATATTTACAGTCATTGACCACAGGCATGACATAGCGCTGGTTACTAAAACTGACCTGGAGTTGTTTGCCTTGCAGGATATGGTAAGGAGGCTTGGATTGAATATCATTGACTAAGGTCACAAGAGTTAAGCCTGAAATAGCAGAACTTGAGAACATTTGGGATGTAAACAGGTGACCGGAGGGAGTATGTCACAAGCTTTTTGCAAGGGATAATCATTGACCAGAACCATTGGCACGTAGGACCCGATCTGAGAAAGGCTTTACTGCCTGTGTAACAGTGCTGGCAACGAAAAGATTAGCTCTGCATTCACTGCAAGTTAATTATATTCCTAGTAATTTGTAACTCCATCTCGCTTATCCTCATAAATTAAAAGAACGATTATAAATGCTGCAAGAGAGAGACTCATGTTAGGGCTCACAAGCCAGAACAAGAGAGAGAGACCCATTCTCTTGGAGTCTGAGTTTCAATTTAGTCATTGTAACTAAAATTGCTGTTACGTTTCCCTTTTAACCGTCTTTCCTGTGGTAAGAAAATTTGCATGCTCACATTGTCTGTATATCTCCTTCCCTTTTGAATCTGCAGGCTGAGTTCCTGTGGATTTTATAAAACCTGGTTTCTAGGTAGAGGGGAAAGGTCTGGAATCACGTCCCTCGTTACAAAAAGAAACAAGAATGTGCTTAGCAATTCCCTACACTGTTTGAAGTGTTCTAGGTGAGGAGCACAGACGTACTGGCCAGCCAGTGCGTGCTGCTTATGGGACACAGGAGGTACATGCTGTATGGTGTGGGGCGGGGGGGAAACGGGGCAGCTGGCAGCATTATGAGGTTCTCAGGAGGACAAGAGGAGACAGAGGTTATTGTGGAAAGGCAGGGAAATGGGACACAGGAGCCTAGGAAACTGCTTTATTCCACTGCTCAAAGAGCAACTTAAACATGACGGATCTCCAGTTTCTTTCCATTTAACAAAAAAAAAGGGGGGGAGGTTCTTGAACCCTCAGATCTGTCTTCAAACAAATCCCTTAGGTTGGATGTGATTATTTGCTGCTGCAGGATTTCCCAGAAAAACGCAGGCAACCTGAGCTCCGGGGTGAGAATTCAACTAATTGGAAAGCAGCGGAGTGCACCCTCTGCATATCAATTTTTCAATTGGCATCGGACTTAGTGTTCCAGTTCCAAGAACTGCCACTGAAAACAAACTCCTTCAGTTGAAGAGATGGGAACTCAGATATTCCCAGGGAAAAAAACGGTCGGGGGACATAAATACAATATAGGTAAAGTTTGCTTTTGCATGTAAATCACTAATGCTTTCTGCAGTGCTCATTCATTTTTAACATCGTTGTCCTTACCCAGTGTTTCAGTCAAGACAGGTCTGTGTTGCAGCTTTGCTGTGGCTTTTACTTTAGGAATGTAAAAGAAAAAAAAAAAGAAAGAAACCAAAGGAAAAAAAAGAGATCATACCCTAACCAATAAAATTATGTTGGGAAAACCCCAGTATAGATTTAATTAATAATGAAAAGGGACTCTTTTGCTAAGGGATCTTACTCTGTTTGAGGTAGTAATTCCTGCAAACTAACAAGGAACACGTTTTGGCAGCATAAGCTGGATCTCTATGTAAGTGTTTTATAACAGGCTTTGAAGGGAAATCTGTGCTTAAGGAATCATCTCTGCGGAGCAATGGCTCCTGAAATTGGGCAAAGTTGGTGATTGAGCTCCAGCTCTTCCAGGACCTCCAAGCCTCTCTGCAGACAATTTTCAAATGCCCTTCGCTAGATAACCAAGATTAAATCCCAAGATTCCTTCTCTGCCAAGCAATGCTATTGCTAAGGCAACCCCTCCTGTCATTCCTGTAGAGTTTGGGGGTGATGGTACTGAACTCAGCAATCCCCTAGAGCATGTCTACCTTAACCAAAGGTCTTTCTCCTCATGAAGCAGCAGATTTAACTGGCACTGCTGAACGTGCTTCTGCCCCATCTGCTCGCCCTTCTGCTGTCATGGGTGGTTAAGAAGACATAGAATCATAGAATCATAGAATGTGTTGGGTTGGAAGAGACCTTTAAAGATCATATCGTCCAACCTCCCTGCAGTGAGCAGGGACATCTTTAACTAGATCAGGTTGCTCAGAGCCTCATCAGGCCTGGCCTTGAAGGTGTCCAGGGATGGGGCCTCCACCACCTCTCTGGGCAACCTGTGCCAGTGCTTCACCACCCTCATTGTAAGGAACTTCTTCCTAATGTTTAATCTAAACCTGCCCTGCTCTGGTTTAAAACCGTTGCCACTCGTCCTATCGCTCCATGCCCTTGCAGACAGCCCCTCCCCAGGCTGTAGGCCCCTTCAGGTACTAGAAGGCTGCTATAAGGTCTCCCTGGAGCCTTCTCTTCTCCAGACTGAAAATCCCCAAAAGACATGCAAGAACTGAAATCAGGAGCAGATTGTATTCCCATAGTGGAATATATACATTCCCATGGGGGATGTAAACTGTGCTGTCTTTCCAAGTAGGACCCCCTTTTCCCCTGCTGCGGGTTGCTGCCTGTCAGAGGCTTGTTTCACTTTCTGGTGTGTGGGCTGGTTGGGATACACACCACATATGGTTGCAATGATCTCAAACTTCCTTGCCCTTCTCCGGGCAGTCTTACTGAAGGCGAGTTATGTGCGTATGATGTGCACATCAATGTCGCTTTAGCTGGAATATGGATCCCTTTTTGGCCTCATGTTAAAATGAGTCGTCACGTGGTGAGAAACAGAATTTTGACTGGAAAGATAGGAGCACACAGCCAATATAAATATTCACTGAAAAAATAGGAATTACTTTCAAAATAGCTAAGCTCCCAATTTATTTCTTCCTACTTCCTGAAAATTTATCACATTTGCTTAGCCCATGGCTTTTTCCTAGTTATCTAATGTTTTGCTCTGCTGACGTATTTCTGAAACTGCAGCAGGAGCTGTGTCTTGCTACGTTTTGTGGGCTGTAATAGTTACTTCAATTAAAACTTGCAATTGTGTCTTCAGTGGGATTGTGGGTTAGCCAGGTCTACTCTTAACAAATTTTTAGTGATACAGGGTAACCAAAGATACTTTGGAGTAAGTCAGAATTCCTGCATTCCTCCTTGTGTAAATAAAATGACCAGTTGGGGTTTGGGGTTTTCTTTTTTGGTCTGAGTTGCTGGAGAATTCCCGTGCATGTCTACAGAAGGAAAAAAAATAAATGTTGAAAACTGCCTTAATACACCCAACATATTTGGTTTGGTTTCCTGTCCACCTTTCTGCACAGTATTCCAATCAGTACAAGAGAGACAAGGACAGAATGGAGAGCCCAATGAAGGGCTGCTGTGATTGCTGAGAGAATGGCTTTGGTCACCCTGGAAGAGGTGACAGCGGGGGACCAAATTGCACCCTGCGCTGCTCATGGGGGTTACAAGGACGCTGTAAGAGCAGGAAGCCACAAGTAGTGACAAGGGAAGCTCTGGTTCCCGTGCACCGTGACATGCAGCCCTGGGACTGTACCCAGAAAGGTGGTGGGACCTCCATCCTTGGAGATTTTCAAAACTCAGCTGGGCAAGGTGCCGATAAACTTTCCCTGGCTTTGCAGCCAGACCTGCTCGGAGCAGGAGGTTGGACTGGAGACCTCCAGAGCTCCTGTTCCACCAAAATCCTTCAGGAATTTTTTTGTGTGACTTAAGGATCAAGCGGTCCACTGCTGCTGTCAGTCACAATCACCACTTTTCTCATCTCAATCCACACAAATTTGCTGGTCTTTTGCTGCAGAAATGCCAACGACAATGGTTTCCTTCATGATTTCACCAAAAGAGATAACTGTTGATCTAGCAGTTCATCTTTAGCAGTTCATCTTTCACGAGCCTGATGAGTACAGATTTCTTACAAAGAATGCAGAGGAAATCTGCTCCTTCTTCCCACTGTTCAAAGAGCAGTTGCCTGTTCCCTGAGCCTTTCTTTGTGAACTTGTTCCTTAAATGAGGTCTTCCTACCTTCTTTGCCTTTCTGCTTTTTGTCCAGCTTCTGAGACAGACTCTGAGACACCCACAGACAAAACCTCCATCCACCATGTCCCTCTATGAGACACTTTGCCTGCAGTCTCATCTCTTGAGAAGGCTAAAACCCCAAAATACCATGGAGGAGGTAGTTCAGGTATACATTTGTCTTGGCAGAAATGCCTACAAAGGGTGAAAAGATGGAAGAGGACAGGGGCAGCTTAGTGAGGATGTGGGAGTGAGGAGCAGAGAGGGGCACTGGAGAGATGTTAACTAACTGGGGGGAGCGGGATTTCAGAGAGTGCTTTTTTTCAGAAATGCTGTCTGGCCAGATGTCACGTCTCTCCTGGGGGGGGCGGGCTCAGTATAACAAGGTTTCTTGCCTGTTTTTGCATTAGGAAACCATTGACAGGCACTGTATCACTTAGTGACTTGCATCTGAAAGTCCATTAATTTTGTTCTGTCACTGCATTTGCATTTCCATAGCATATCCCATATTTGGCCTGCTGATGTGTAGCATTTCTGCAACATCACTTCTCCAGATGTCAGCTTCAAACTGGAGATCGAAACATCTGGGGAGGAAAAAAAAAAAAAAAGCAGAGGATTTGCCAGCTGGGGTGGTGTGTGTGATGACAGGTCTGCAGGCGAAGCACAACAGCTTGATGCATTTGCTACAGTGACCTACAGCCAAATAGCTAAGGTGTTATTTACACATGCTATTTACACACCTCACACGGGCATCACTAAATTCATTACAAGCCAGTTCCTATCCGAATTGAGTTTATTTTTTTCAACTAAGAGGGTTAGAAATTAAATGTTGTATTATATATTTTTGGAGTCAGTGCTGTCTGTCTGGAGCAATTTCTGTGGGTTAGATGAGCCCTCGCGAATGCTTTCAACAAGCAGTTAGCTGGACAGTTAGAAGAACTGCCATACCATTTTCCCAGGCTGACTGATTAAAGTTAAAAAAACTACCCCTTTTTTAATCAAAGGTAAACTGAGTGATCATGAGAAAGGAAATGCTTCTGTGAGTAACTCCTCTGTCCTGCCCTGTCATCCTGCAGCGTGCTGTTTGTCTGCCCTTTCCCAGGAGAAGACCATGCACGTGGCTGATACCCCTGTTTTGGAATAACGTATGTACCCAGGATTCAGTGTGATGCTGAGGTCCCATGCCAGCACACTCCCGTGGTCTTGTTCTAGAAGAATCGTCTCCCGTGGCATGGCGAGGTGCTCCCAGGGTCTAGCTTCATCCTCTAACTTTGGCACCTGGGTCTCTACTGCCAGGAGAAACTGTCCCCGCAATGGGTTTCAAGCCTGGCTGGCTTCTAAAAATGCAAAGAAGTTAAACTATTTTTGGTACTGCTGAGTCAAAAGGGTTTCAGAGCTATGGGGAAGGGGGAGGACACTGGCACGAAGGGGTGTGGGACCAGCGACATGGGATTGCAGCCATAGACCTGGGATATGGAGATGTTCCACAGTGAGAAAGGAACGAGCCACTGGCACTGGCATAGTGGGCTACAGTAGCCAAAAACCTGGGGGATTAAAGAAATTGTCTGCTAAGTAGCATTTTACCCAGCTGGTGCCTGTGGGACTGGTGTTTCCAAAGCTCAGCACAGATACCAAAGTGGCAGTGCATTTGCAGACCACAGGAAACTGAGCAAAACAAGAAAACCCCAAAAGCTCCAAACTTTGTCTTTAACCATCCCGGTGCTGTCAAAATTGCTTGGTCCCCACCGTGGTTGTGTGCGGGAAAATCCCTTATGTCAGGGACCCCCTACGAGCTGCGCACACAGCAGACCATGGCTGGGGACTTTCCAGGTGTGCTCTTGGTTAGCTAGCAGATATTTTCTAAGAGATATATGGAAAATGTGCACCGCAGGCCAAACGGCTGCGCAGTCACCTCTTGTACAGCCCTGAGATCAAAACCTGTCAGTCCCCTTGAAAGAAAGCATTACCCTGCACAAGTGAGGGTAACTTGTCTGGACAAAATATTTTTTAAATTCCGCTGTCTCTGCACAGAGCTGTGCTCAAGGTGAAGCGAGCTTCACCCTGGTGAAATGCATGGGACCCTGGAAGCTGACTGCTGTGGGCTCTTGGAGCTGGGCATCCCCAGGGGCTTCCTTAAGGAGCCTTTCTGCCCAAGCAGTGCTGGAAACCCAGTTGTGAAGGCTCCCCAGTGGCAGGGAGCTGTGCTGGGGGGCCCTGGGGAAGCAGAATGGGCACGTACCTGCTGCTCTGTCCAGAAAATTCATCTACCATCACAAACTGGATGCAGGTCTTCAGCTGGCACGTTACCATCACTCAGCTGACTGCGGGGGGAGAGCACCTCTGTGCTTCCCAGAGAGGACCAGGCCCCCAGGTGAAAAGGGGCAGGGTGGAGGGCATCATAAGGACCTTGGGGGACAGCACATGGGTTTTAAACTGAGCAGGGATTCTACAGCTGTAAAATAAGTTCTAAACTCTGCGTATGGTTGGAGCTAAGTTTAACCCTGATCCTTCCAAACCTGTGCTCATGTAATTGGAGGTCTGCCAGACCTCTGCTGTAGAAGATGTGTGATATTTTGGGAACAAGAAAGAATTTTTTTCCCCAGAGCTTTTGCCAAACCTCAGCTTTCTGAATGTGAGGACGTAGCTCAGGCAGCAGGGTGCTGCTACAGGCTCCTGCTACCTGGCCCAGGAAAAATAAATCTGTGTCAAGCCCACTGGTGTTGGATACTTTGCAGGTCCATGGCTCTCCCAGGCTTGCTGAACTGCTCAGCGTCATGCTACTGCGGGACCATGGTCAGGCAGGACTTGATTGCTCCATCCTGGTCCCAGCGTGAGTTGCAAGGGAGCCCAGGATTCCCAAGCTACTCTGGGCACTAAGCCATTGGCCTCCTTCCCATTAGCCATAGTCACTGGTTTGCTAGAAAATTTATGAGACCTGCTGTAGTGATATTCATGAATGTAGAAGCTGTTGTAAATGTAATTTGTTTCCAGGATTTGACAGTATTTATCTGAGTGACTTCAGCCGCCCATCATTCACCGTGGCTACGACAGTGCTTCTGCTGATGGACTCAGATAGCCACGAGCTTCTGTCAAGAATTGCAGTTTTGCCCCTGACTCTCCTGGTGTTCAGCTTGTGCCAAGAAGCATGGCGGTAAGTCCCCCTGGTTTAGCGTTATTGTTGGAAATGTTGTTGTTAGCCATTAAATTCGCTAACCCTATTTTCAGGGTTATTACAGTATTTAACTTGGCTGCTCCAGTGTGGTTTTAAAGTTGTAGTTCCAACATATGATATGGGGTAAAAATAGCCAGTGTCTAATTAGAATAATCCCTGGAGAAACTCAGATTCCTCAATTTCACAATGAGTTGTTCTCCTCACAACATGGCAAGCACATTTCAGCTCAGTGACAGATCTTTCTCCACCAGTGTGGGTCAACCTAGACCTCCATCAGCTGAGGAGAGGCCAGGAGAAAGCTCCTGAGAAAAGCCCTGAGAACATTTCACATCTCAGGAGACAGCAGCTTCTCCAGGCTGGATGCTTGGGCAGGGCTTAGGTGACCACCACCAATAGCTTCTGCATTTGTATTTAGCTTTTCTAAGTTCCTGTGTGGGTGTGTGAGAAAAATCCCCTGCCTGATCCATTCGCTGGAATTTCTGGGAATTGGGCAGACTCTGCCTGCAGTCTTACGGTTTGGGGTTTAGGCTGGTGATGGTGCCAGAAATAGTATTTTGCAAGCAGCAATGTGCAGGAGTCTGCCAGCCAGTCAGATTCCGTGGGGCTATCGTTATCCCACGGAGCATTCCTGGGGTCTGCAGTGGGACACGGGGAGGGGGGTGAGGGTCAGCAGTGTCCTTTAGGCTACCCACCATCCCAGCTCCATCCTGCAGAGGGAGATGAGTCAGGCCCTCTGCTCCGCTGCTCTGGCAGCTGGAGAGTGGTCCAGGCCCTCCTACGCTGCCCGAACGGCAGCCAGGGGCCATGCTCCAGGGAGCTGTGATACAGGTGATGAAGTCTAAGAGGCATGGATGGGCTGCTGGGGCTGCTGGGCAGCCCTCTGCTCCACACGTGGCTCCCAAAGTTCTGCTAAATCCCATGTGTGTGTCCTGAGGAGCTCCAGGACCCCTTTGTTGGAGAAGATGGAGGGGCTGGGGAGTGGCTTAGCTTTTCCTCTCAAAGCCTGCCAAAATGGGCTTACCACGGCTGTGCCCAGACACACTGAGCAAGTGCTCTCCAGGGTTTGGTCTTGTTTCATTCTTTTGTTCAAGATTGAAATGAGATAGACAAACAGAAATGTGAGGTAGATGCTACCAAGTCAAGAGGCAGTTGTCCTGGGGCTGATGGAATATCTCCTCCCTGTGCTCCCCAGGGCACTGAGAGGTGTCCTTGGCTGGCCAGGACCCCCTTGTCCTCCAGGCGCATTGTGACCCCCCTGGTGCTCAGAGCCAGGCTGGGGATAGTGCTCTGTGCAGGACGTGTATTTCCTCCTTCCCCCAAACGGATGGAAATATTTCTGTTTTCCAAAATTAGTTTCCAAATGTGTTGGAATTTCCTTTCAATATGAATTCTTGAAAATCTGGTCCTCATTGTGAAACTGAATGGCAAAATATAAACCCCCTTCTCTGGAATTCCTCACCCAAAGCAGATGGCAGATATCAAGCATTTCTGTTCACAGGGCAGCTCTCAGGATTGCCCTGCCGAGAGGCTGCGGCAGGGGCTCGCTGTTTGCTAGGTGGCTGATTGGCTTTTCATTCTGATAGCGCTTTAGCTGTTACAGCTAGAGAAAATCACTGTGCTGGTTTAGAAGATGCTTCTCATCTCCTCCAGGGAGACTGGACCACTTGGGGACCTGGCTGTGTTCAACCCCATGGACACATGCAACCCTGCACGAACCCCTCCTGCTGAGCACAATACCCTCTGTTTGCCAAGGACTATAGACCTATGGGTCACACCCCCAAACTACACTAATACAATAAGAGTACTTTATAGCAAGACAGAGTGTCAATAATCTTATTTAAGAATGACATATCTTATTTTCCATGTCTTCTGGTACCATCTGGACCTCTGGGGAAATATCTGGAGTGGCCTGGCAAATTCCCAATCGCACATCTGAAAAGAGTTATTTTCAAAAGGCCAGAAAAACAACTGCTTGTGAGGGGCTGATTTCAGAGTCTGACTTCACTTTGAGCAGTGGCTCCTCATCGGTTTGGTCACCGGGGTCGTGCTTTTTTGAGATATATGACAAAACTCAATCTCCAGACAGAAAACACAACTGCCTTTCAATACTAAGATGGACTCTTTAGCCCTAAACAACAAGGCACATAATTTTATTTGAAGCTCTGATTACAGAAACTCTTTGTTTGAAATTCTTCTAGAGAAGCACTATCTCATTGCATCAACCAAACGGCTTCAGCGAGCACCAAGGAAGCATCTATGTCCAGGCCTATTTTAGAAATCTGATCCCAATGACTCTTGCTCAAAAATAGGTCAGATTTTATTCCTTTTCCAGAAGGAAAATTAAGAGCAAGCTCAAATACAAGATTTCCTGGAAACCAGAAGAAATTGCTGCTTCTATTTCTAGAAGCCCTGCCAGAGACAAGCTCCTTTGTACTCAGGCTAACTCCTCTCCTAACTTTACCATATGATTGATGATTCAAATTATGAGGTTTTGTTTCCCATTTCTACCTGAGATTTCCTGTTTGGGCTCTTCCCAGATGCAATGAGAAAGGTTACCACAAAGATATTTATGGACATATAACTCTAGCTGCTAAATTTGTAATTGCCCAGCCCCAGGGCGGAACATCCTTTTAGCTGAATCAGTGGCTGTAAGAATACAGCACACACCGTGGAAAACTGCCCTTGCTTGCAACACCACTCACCTACTGTGCTGGCTCCTCTGGTGTGATGATGTGCAACAAAATTATATTAGACTTTGTGATTGCTGACTCTGAGTCAGCAGCACCGAATACTGCAGTCTCTCCATCTTCCCTGGTCCCCCGTGTGCCCAGCGCTGTGCCGGCACCCTCCTGTCCTTCAGAAGCTTCACCTGGAGAGATGTAAACATTTGGTTTTGATCCTTCTGGGGATCACTGAGAATTTACATTGCCAAAGGCATTTTTTCTTTGGAAATGTCCATTTAGAATCGGTACCAGTGGTCCCTGCACATAGCACAGCCTATGTATGAGCCAGTGGGTTATATATGATCAGTGCGTAAGATGTTGAAGGTGAATCTCACCTCAGTGCCATGCTGGAGATATGTCTGGTCAAGGAGCTTTGCCCAGTAGCTTGGGGTCCCTCACACACGTCCCAGCTGTGCCACCATTTGGATGCCAGTGGGGCTGATGCAATGAGCCCAAACCCTGTGTGCAGACCTGGGACTCAGAGCATTACCCTGTGGATCGGCCAAGAAACTTATCGAGTCACCTTTGTGAATCAACTCCACTTGCAGCTAGATCCAAACTTCTACTTAGTCATGGCACAAAAATATTTGTGTACTCCATGGCAACCACATGAAATGAGAAGATGATGGTGGGGATAGGTTCATTTCCAGAAAGGAAGGATCCACACTTTCCAGCCTATCCCACTGGAGACGGCTCCCCTCTCCCAGGGCAGCAGGCCTGGTCCAGGAGATGTGAGCACCAACATGCCTCGGCTCCCTGCCTGCAGTGCCCATGTCCTTCATCTCTGGTGTCTGAGCCGTCAAATCCTTCTACATTCCTGCCCTAATCCACCCTCGGTAGCGCTTGCTGCTTCTGCCAGAGGCATTTCTGACCGTGGTCTCAGGAGCGCACCGTGCCAGAGTGTGACGCAGCCGTGCGGTCAGGCGGCTGTCCCACTCCCATGGCCGGTGTGGGGAGCCCAGCGCAGGTGGCCACAGCCCCGGGCTCCTCTGCCACCATTACTGCTGCAATAAAGCAATGTTTACAGCCTCCAGCCAGGGTCAGGTGTGAACACTTTTGTTCATGTACAAATAGCCTCAGCTGAAAGAGCAAATGCTCCGTGAACAGAAAGGGTCCCCTTGCTGCTAGGAAGCCACATCTGAGCTCATTTACCACTGACCTGCCACAAACGATCATCTGTGCAGTCATTAGGCAGCTTTGGTGGTCAGTGTATCAGCACGTTGCTGAGTAAATAATTCTCGTTGAGGACAGTGTGAGCCTACCAGTGTGGTGTGTGCAACTGTGAAAGACCATGGGGCCACTGGAGCAAAATCCTGCTGTCTCATACCACCAGCCTGGTGGGAAAGGCCATAAAGACCCAGCTCGCTCAGTTAGAACACATTGGTTGAAATGACGGTGGCATTGTGGAAGAAATATGCCTATATCCGTTAGCACAGCGATCCTTCCCCATAAGTTGTGGCATGCTCTTGGGAAAGCTGTCTCTTGTACGAGACAAGTAATTTTACTGAAGGCATCATGGACACAAAGATGTTCTTGGTTCCTCCCTGTGGGCTGTTGCACAGCAAGCGTGGCCGCAGGGATTGCAGGCACTACATGGGCGTTTTCCCGCAAAAGGCCATGTAGGATTCCAAAAGGAGAAACCATACTGCTGGCAGTCATGCTGAAGCCACAGATGGGGAGGAAACCACATAACCAAAGGCTGGCCTTGAGAAAACATCCTGATCACATCCCCCTGCAACCAGGAACCACCACTGACCCACTCATGGCAGACCCTGGTTTTCCCGTGATATTGCACAGACCCAGGCATTTCTTCCCCTTGGTAAACCCATGATGTCCCCAGCAGGGACACTCTGCCACCCCAAAACACTCATGGGAGCTCAGCTCCCAGCTGAAAAGCACCTGGACAGTCCTATGGTCTTTCCTACGCTTCCCCAAAGAGTGACGGAGCTGAGAGCATACCAGGAAGGATCTGCGGGTGCCAGTATGAAGGTAGCATTGTGTTGAGCAAAGTTTGTCTATTTTGCCTGATTTCCCTGCTATAAATGAACCTAAGAGCTGAAGGGCAGCTTTGTCCCTGTTCCCCTGATGTGTTCCTGTAGGTTTTTAGACAAGACATTGAGTCTCTTGATCCCAGGGAGGATAATCGCTTCCATGGCTGTTGGCAAGGGCAGGAGCTGGCTGCCCTCAGTGCTCAGTAGCTTGAGGCTGAGTATTTGCTCCATTCCCTTGGAGAGAGCAGGAATTATTTACTGGGGAAAAGATCCTCGTTACAGCTGGATCATGTCCCAGGGACCAGTGACCTCAAGAAAAAACAAATTTGGTGATGAAACCAAAAGCAGAGGTGAAAAGGCCAGCCTGATGATGGGGTCTTTGCCCAAGCCGAGCCCCATCAGTAATGGTTGATACGCTGGCAGGCTCGGGGACCGCCGGAGGAGCAGAGTGTCCCCACGGCAGTGTCTGTGGTGTGGGGGCTCGTGCCCCCGCTCCAGCCCTGCCGCTCTGCAAACAGGAAGCTGGCAAGCAGCTGCTGAATAAGTCATTTTGGAGAGTTTGAACCAAACTGGCTTTCAACTCCTGAATGTGTAGGAAGGAAAAAGTCGTGAATACGCTTTTGTGACCAAGTTTGGCACCAGTCGCACTCTGCAAGCGGGACAAGAATGTGGCCATTTAGAGGGGAGTCAGCTGCCCTTTAAGAAATGAAATGATCCCTTCCCTTTCCTGCGAGGCTTTATTCAGGGGAGAATAGGAACGAGACAGTGAGCAGCTTCTTTCTCTTGCTGGCACTGAGGGCTGAGATCCAAACTGTGGATGTCGGAGCGCAGGAGAGACCCCACTCCAGGGAAGCTGCGCAGCCCAGTGCAGAGCCCGGCCGGATGCTCCCTCTTGCTGCAGCCTGTCTGCTCCAGGAGGAATCGGACTGGCGCAGTGAAGCTCCAGATCTGCCCTTTCCCGGACGATCGCGCACGGCCTGTGGTGATTTCGCTGGGACTCCAGCAAAACATCTGTCTGTCTCCTCCACAGGGCTCGGAGGGGTTTTGGAAGCAAGCAATTTGGAAGGATTTGCCCTTTTATGAAACAATTCCCCACCCAGTTTTTGAAAAGTTTCTGTACATTACATTAAAAATGGACTGTGTCCAAACACTTGCGGGTTTTTTTTTGGAAAGGCTTAGACATTTTGTACAGATCTTTCCTTTGTGGACAACTTGAAATCCAGGGGCTTTGTAGCAATCTGGAGTGAAGACACACTCTGCTTTATCAAATCCTTCAGGAGGCTGGCCTTCTGCTTTCTGTCTAGTTGAAGCTTTGACCATATTCATTGGCGCAATTGTCATGTCCAGTGAAATAGGGAACAGGTCTCTGGGGCAGACAGTCTGCCTTAGCCGTGGCTCAGAGGGGACAGCTTGTCCACGCATATACCCAAAACTTCTCCAAAGAGTGACTTAGGAGTTTTCTGAATGACTGGCTTTGGGACCTTACAAGTCCTGAAGCAGTAGGAAGCTCCAGATGATTTCAAAATGCTTCATGTGCCAGGAAAAAGGAAAAATAAGCAAGGCAGATATTTGTAGGTTGGCTAGTGCTAAACTGTATTGCTCCACTGGGATCGTTTGCTCCAAGTGTAAACTTTTTGTAATAAATACTTGTAATAAAATGTAAAACATGCAGGGGTCCGGGGTGGGAGTCAAGATTAACAGTTGCTTTCTTCTTGGGTTTCATTCCTTTCTTGCCTTCCTCTGGTTTGGCATCTTATCACAAGCATAAACAGAATATTGGTTAAAAACTTTGCTGGCAGCTTCCTCTTTCTGTGTTTCTACCATGTCCTGCAGAAGGTTGGGAAAGACAGAGACGCTCCACCAGTGCTTCCTCATTTAAGGTCAGCGGTGGCTTCTTTAGTTCCTGCACCAAAAACTCTGCTGGAAGACGGGGAGTCTTTACACCTAGGTGCATTTCTACAGATGATTGTAGACTCACTGTCAATGGGGTTTAATTACAAATAATCCTTCTGTTCCTGTTTGCATAGTGCCAGTATTTCAGTGTACATGCATCGCCCCATCCCATTTTGGATCCTCAGAAGAGACAGAGCAACTGGAGAGCCCAGTGAAGGGCCACTGGGATGGCTGGGGCTGGGGAGGAGAGGCTGAGAGAGCAGCTTTGCTCACAGTGGAGGACGAGGTGGAGGGGATTGAAACCCACCTTGCACGGCCCATGGGGGCTACAAGGACCCTGCAAGGGCAGGAGGCCACAGCAGTGAGAAGGGAAACCTGCTGCACACAAAGACGCGGCTCTTCCCTGTGAGAAGGTTGCAGCCCTGGGACAGGACCCAGAGTGGTGGAGCTACCTCCGTCCTCAGATGTCTTCAACACTCAACAGCAAGGCCCCACTCTAGACATGCAAGACGCAGAGCTCATAAAACCTTTGGAAGCTGGTAACCCCCTCCTTTCCTCAGCTCCTGTTTCAACCTGAAAAATCAGGAATAGCGCAGAAGGACCAAACCAGCAAAGCAGTGACAGACTGGGAAGAGGAGACACCTTTCCAGCCATACCTTTTCCCATTGACCACACGTTGACAGCACAAGGGGACCAATAAAGTTTAGACCAGAGTCCATGAAATTAGGTTGTTTGGAATAGTTTTTACATTACATATTATAGTTCCTTTAAGTCTAACTAACTGCAGTATTTCTTGCTAAACATTGACATGCTTAAATTCTTCAGTAACATAGAGCAGATCTATGTTACTGAAACAGGGAGAGTGGATTTCGCTTTGAAATTTCAGCCTCTTCTTTGTCTCTTACTTATCTATGCCAAAACCATTCCTAAAGATTTGTTTAAAGATTTACTGGATTTGCACAAAGCCCTGTTATTTCAGCTGAGCAAGTTCTTTACAAGGTTATGTCAGTAACTGAATTAATTTTTTCTCCAATTATTGAGTTCATATTTTTACATCAAGGTAGCGTATCTTTCTTCAAAAATGTAGTTTATTTCTGACAGACCAACCAAAATGCCTCAGCTCTTTTATGAACTCTTTCAGTCCATTTATAAGCAACTAAACTGGAAATCTTTTGTTTGGTTGATTTTTTAAATTCAATTCCCTTTTACTTAATATGGGAAGTTACAAGATGCTGAGCTTCATTGTGGCTAATGCTGGGCTAAGTCCTCTCCTGTGATGCTCTCCTTTCTGAACGGAACTAGACCACTCATTATTGCCGACTTTCAACGTTCCCTTGAGAGGCTTGTCCCCAGCAGCAGGTTAGAAGCCACGTGGGCTAGCCTGGAGGGATGCAGTTACTGGCTGCAGGCTAACAAACCTTGCTTCTCCACCTGACATCACTTCTCACAGTGCTTTGGGGATGAATTCCTTTGGCATCTGTCAAGCTGCTGAGCTGTGTTCCTACCTCTTCTTCATCAACATGAGTAACGTTTAGTACTGGAAGCAAGTGTGACAGTGGTGGCTGCTAACCAGACCTGGCAGGGGGCAAGCAGGGCCCCCAAACACCACTGTGACATTCAACTACTGGCCACAGAGCTCACGCTGCTTGTGGCTCATCTGTCTCTTCCAGGATCCATTCGCCATTAGCAGAAGTTGGATATTTAAATGAAAGTCACCATTCAAAACTCAGGCACCCTGCAATTACAGTTCACCAACTAAAAGGTAATTTGTGCAATTTCCATTCAGCCTCTTCCATGCCTGCATTCCGATAGCAAGGTTTGAGCACACACTTGGCGACTACACTCCGCATTTGCTTTATAAGTGCCCTCGTGTGCCTCTTGGAAGTAAATCTGTCCAGTTTTGAAATTCTGGAGCAATATTATTTCATCTCTTGCCAGTAGTGGATTGCAAAATGATAAGAGTTTTTCAGGCTACATAACAGATATTTTGTGAGTTTCATCTTACTTCTTTCATGTCATTTTTATTCCTTTCATATGAAACATACATATATGTATATGTTACGTATATATATGTTAAAAGTTCCTCTTTTTTTGGAGTAAACTGGGGGGAAGGAAGCTATTTTGCTAAGTGACATTTCCTAGGTATTTTGGAAATAATAGCCTTCTTTACACGTTTTCCTTTTTTTTTTGTGTTTGTCAATTCCCCCAATGGGTTGACCAAAATGAAAATTGCCATTTTGATCCAAAAGGATTTTCTGGGTGAAATACAGCTTAAAATAAATATTTCTGTAAGGGTTGGCCATGAAATCCTAGTTTTATGTTATTTCCACTCCTCCACCTCCTCCTGGCACTGCAAACACACACACTCCCTGCGGCTAGAGCTGGGAACGATCAATTGCAATTAATCTGGGCAGAAAATGAAGGGGTTGAGTTTTGATGTGATTTCCTCGTGCTTGGCAGGGCAGCAGCTCCTGTGGCTGTGAGAGGTCTGGGGTACCACCACCTTTCCAGATCCACAGCATTTTGGCTCCTCGTCTCGTCTCCTGGTTTTGGTCCCCAGCCCCACACGGACTTGCTGAACATGCGTGTGAGGTGAATTATCCGTCCTGGTTTGGGCTGAATACGCTACGGACTAGGATGGTGGGGCTTGGTTTTATTTTTGGGCCTCTTCCCTGGGCTTTAAGTCCTGGCTTAGCACCCCATCCCTACTCTATGAGCAGCCCTGCTGCCAGCTCAGCCCGCAGCACAGCCAGCACCTTGCCAGGTGCACAGAATTGCCAGGCACAGTCACCTCTGTGTCCCTCCTTGCCACTGCGTGATCCCACATAATAACGTCTGCAATGTCTGCTGGTGCCTGAGGGTGACAAAGGCTTCAAAAGACTTTCTGCCCAGTGTTACATTTTTGAACTTAATGTAAATTGAGTGGATTATAAGAAATTCAAGTTGCAACATAGCTGCTTGTTAGTAGAGTCTTTTTTTCTTTTTTTTTTGGAAAGCAAAAGGTATTTCATTTGCACTCCAAAAAGTGTCAATATTATTTTTTTGCAGGTCAGCAGC
Source organism: Larus michahellis (assembly GCF_964199755.1). NCBI lineage: Eukaryota > Metazoa > Chordata > Aves > Charadriiformes > Laridae > Larus > Larus michahellis. The sequence goes on along the minus strand of NC_133903.1, from coordinate 16,320,115 downwards.
ACCATTCTCTGCTTGGCATCTGATCTGGAGCGGAAGCATCTGCACTCCGAGCATTTTGTGCCAGCACTACAGATTGATGGGCCGTTAGCACCCGCGGCGTGGGAGAAAGGGCACTGCTGGGGCTGGATGCTCAGAGCAGCCAGCGCTGCTCTCCCTGGCGTGAGGCTGGGGCAGAAAGCAGAAATACCAGCTGCACATGGAGGAGCTGCAGGGTGGCAGGGAAGAAGAGGAGACAACTTCTGTGGCAGCTCTGGTGAACAAATCCCACAGTACCAACGCCACTTCTCCTGTCTGCAGGATCCTCCCTGTACAAGGGGCTGGGGTTGAAAACCTGACCTGCCGCTGGTACCCAGGAACCTGGTTTGTTCCCCAACGAGGGGATGCAGGTGATCTCTGATCCACCCTGGAAATGCATTCCCCAAGGGAAATCCCTGTCCTCTCACTCCTGGCAGTTCCTTCTCTGGCTCCTGGCCAGGCCACCTGCATTTGAAACTCCGTGGGACTTCGCTTGGGTTTCTGTGTTATTAATCCTCCCCAGAATAAATCCCAGGCCTTTCTGGACCTCTTCCCTGTTTGCTAGGACGGCTGCCAGGGCTGCGCCGCTGCTTCATGTCATCACAGGAGGCACTGCAAAGCCCATGTATTTCCAGAAGGCAAGGGGAGCTCTGCTTCCCCGTGAAGGCTGCAATCTGATGCTCTCTGCTGTGCTTGCCGGATACTGGGATGCTTTCTTGGTCTAAACCCTGAACAAAGCAGGTCAAAATCAAATCATCTGTCTAGATAACCAGATAAAAATAGACCTCTGTGCTACTGGTGTGTCCCAGCTATGTTCACATAACTGTTAGGCAAAGCACGCAGGCTGTAAGAAGGTAAGGAAGAAGGGGCTGTGCTGTCTCAGAGCATTGCATGGTTCCCTGGTGTCACGTGTCCAGCTGTGGCTATAAACACATGCCAACGCCACCGTTGGCCTACTTGGATGTACAGTCAATATACAGTGCAGCCCGATTTAATACTTGATGACACAGGATCATCGCATACCCATGTGCACACAGGAGGGAGAACCGTGGGGAGCTGATGAAGATGAGGCATTGAACAAACATGCGAAGTACCCACAGGCCATTCTGCCCCACTCCTGGCCGGTGGAGACCCACCAGTGCCTGGCTGTAAGTCGGCAGACGTGGGGCTGACCCGACTTTGAAGGAGCAGTTTAAGTGAGCTGCAGCAGTAAAAGTGCTGCACTTCACATGCTGATGGATATCTCTTTCATTGGGTCTTAACCATGTCTTGTGGCAAGATCACAGTTTCTCATGGGTTTCAAGCAGAAGGGAGGAAATTCCAGTTTCCAGCAGAGAAGAACGAAGGAAATACATGTAATCACATGTTCATGTTAAACATAACAAGCGCCAGAAGAGAGCTGTCCTTCAGCTGGTCCTCGGAGGCCACATTTCAAACAGAAGTACTCCCTGCAAGCATTCACAAAGGAGAAAACAAACAAGGCTGTCAGGCTGGATGACCTGCTTGGGACCAGAGCTGGTGGGTGACACTTGGCTCTGCTTCCCCTGTTCGCAGCCTACAATTGTCCCCTCAACACCAAACTGCTGCTGGGCACCAGCTCGTGCTCAAGAGAGCAGCAGGCAGAAGCTGGCCTTAAGTCACCTGATGTCATGTATCTTCGTCTGATAGGACTAGGTGCACTGAAGGAGAAACACCCTGGGTGGCGATGGGAGCAAGGAGACTGTGTTCTTCACCGAGAGGGTAGGTTTTATCTGATTAAGTGCAGATGCCTGCAGTTTTGTTAAAAAATCCCACCCCATGGACCCAGGGGGCTCTGGACAGGGAAACACTCAGGGAACGAGTGCTTGTGGGATGGGGTTAGCAGTGCTGTCTGCAAGAGCATTGTACAGGAGCGAGAAATCACGTTTTGGTGAAAGAACTGTGTTTTTCTTGCAAAATGCACGTACTGTTGGCAGGAGGCTAAGAAAGAGCAGGGGTGGGTCAGAGTCACACTCCAGCTCCAGAGTGTTCCTCCTGGGAGATGCTGAAGGGCCTGCGAGTTCATCTCGGCTCTGTTATGTTACCGGACACTTCTTTTCTTTGTTTATGTGGTAAAAACATCTGAAAATAATTTGTTCCCTGTTAAGCTTTGCGGACGGTCAGGGTTCTGCGTGCAATTTGGTCTCCACCTCAGCCAGGATTAGCTGGGGCTGATCTGTGTTTCCTCATTAGCTAACGAGACGCAATATAGTTAGCGGGGCTCTCTTGGGGGGCTGTGTTGAACGCGTGGATGCTGTGGCCGTGCGTGGGCATGCGCCAGGGTGGGTGCGGTGCTGATGAGCTCACCCTTCGCAGGGAGCGCCAGCGGCTCGCCCGCTCGTATCCATCGCTCTTGCCTGCAGGTCGGCAGGGACGATGCAGAGAGATGGCAAGAAATATGCACCCCCCCCGTTATTAGTAGTATTAAAAGCATCTGCAGCGGCGGGTTGTGGACCTGCTGAAGAGGGATGTGCGTGCTGCCGGCCTCGCTGGAGCTCCTCTGCCTGAGCAATGCATGCTGACTGATGCTCTGGAGAGGGTGGATGGAGAAATCTTCGGCAACAGTCCCGGGACAAAGGCGAGGACGGCTGAGCAATCGAGGTGGGAGGATGGCATCCAGGAGGGGGAAATGTTTGAGCTGGGAGGAAAGAAACAGCTTAGGGAGGGGATCATAGAGTCATAGAATGATAGAACGGTTTGGGTTGGAAGGGACCTTAAACACCACCCAGTGCCACCTCCTGCCCTGGGCAGGGACACCTCCCACCACACCAGGTTGCTCCAAGCCCCCTCCAACCTGGCCTTGAACCCCTCCAGGGATGGGGCAGCCACAGCTTCTCTGGGCAACCTGGGCCAGGGGCTCACCACCCTCACAGCAAAGAATTTCTTCCTCATATCTCATCTAAATCTCTCCTCTTTCAGTTTAAAACATCTTATCGCTCCACTCCCTGATAAACAGTGTCCCCCCTGTCTTTCCCGTAGGAAAGATGATACACTCGGCACATGGCTGGAGGAGGAGGCGTAAAGAACGTGATGGGAAACACGGGACTAAGTGGGAAGGGATGAGGCAGGGAGCAGGTAGAGGACAGTGAAACAGCAAGAAGGAGCGAGGTGACTGGGAGCAACCTGTGAGAGATGCGGGAAGCAACGGGGCCGGGGCCTGGCAGCTCCGCCGAGCCTGAACTGAGTGACTCCCGGCCCCGGGGGTCCCCACACGGGCATCGGGGCTTCCCCCCCCGGGCCACAGCCGCTGCCAGAGCCGGGGGCTCCCTTCCAGCGCCTCGGGAGCACCCGGAGTTTGACGGTGTTGGGCTGGGGGCGTCGGCGGCTGCGGGCCCGAAAGGCGATGCCCACCCCCGAGGCGGACCCCAAAAGGGAGGCGGGGGCTTGCAGGGCCCGGTGGTTTCCGCCCCGCCGCATTCCGACACCGTGAGTCAGGGGCGGCGGGATGCCTCGTCCCGCGGCCCCGGGCGCTGGCAGCTCGCCGTCGGGACACGGGCCGCCGTCCCCGCTCGGATTCCCGTCTGCCATTTGCATGCCTCGGCTGTGAATGGCGTGCCCGGCCGGCCGGCCCCTGGCACGGGGGAGGAGTCTCCGCTCCCTACGCGGGCCGAGCTCGGAGGTGCCGGTTCCTTAAACCGCACCGTGGCCGGTGGGGTGTGAGGGGGCGGGGGGGTGCCCCGACCCCGAGAGGCCCTTCGCCCGCCGGCACGGTGAGTGCGGATCGGGGGGGGTTGAAGGGAAGGGGGGGTTGTATGTGTCGGGGGGTGAGTTGAATGGCGAAAAGGTGAGGTGCCGGCTCCCTCCTGTCCCGTCCCGCCGCCTCAGCCGCCGCTCGGCAGCCCCCTGCTGGCGGCCCGACCCTTGAGGGAGGCGGGGGGGCCCGCCGAGGGCCGTTCCCTGGCCGGCTGAGGCGGCGCGGGCCCGCGCCGCCTCAGCCGGGCAGGGAGCGGCCCTCGGCGGGGACCGCGGGGCGAAGCCGGCGGCCTGAGGTAAGTACCGTCCCCGACCCCCCTGTCAGGGAAACGGTGGTGGTGGTGATGATGGGGGGGAAAGCCCTCATAAAATGGCCCCCGCTGCGAGGGGGGGGGGGGGTCCTTCGGTGCCTCGTCCCCTGTCAGCTCGTCCATGGTTCTTGCGGTGCTCGGTCACCCCCCTCGGCGCGTTCGGCAGTAGGTTGGAGGTGAGCGTTGATGGCTGGTTTCGCCTCATCCAAATCCATGAAGGTGGAAGGCTCCTTTCTCCTCGTCCCCCCACCCCCCGTCCCCACTTCCCCTGGTGTTTGGGTGAGAGGGTCTGGTGGGAAACGTGTCGCTTTTTACACAGAAACGTCAGTTTTCCTCTGGATCGAGCTCCTGAGCTCTTTCCACGCGGCGCTGCTGGCATGGAGTGGGGATCGCAGCAGCCCAACGGGCTAAAGCTTTTGCAGCATTGAGTCCCTTCGGGCTCCTCAGAGGGCAACCTCTCCTGCCCCCCATCACAGCACACACACAATTAACTAACCCTGCTCTGCCAAAGTGCCCCTTGTGCCTATTTTGACCCGTGCTTTTCTCTCACGTAACTGAGGCGAGGGGAGCGGCAGCACACATGGATTTTGTCCGGTGCTGGAGCATTCCTTGTGCACGACTTGGTTCTGGCTGCTGATTCTCTTGCAGGTTGGCTTGGCATCATGTTGGTCAGGGATGTCTCCAGGCTGGGTCCGGGAGCGAGCAGGAAGTTGTTTCCTTTCTTCCTGTTTTTGTCCCCACGGCCGCTAATTTCCTCTGGGAAGAAAGCTGTGCATTCTGCAGTAGAGGAAAAAATAGTCACACGTAACGGGAAGGGACAAGGTAGCAAAGGCAAAAGCTCTTCTGAATGAAGCATGGGAGCAGGAAGGAGCGTGGGGTGTTAACACTGGTAGAGCAGCAAAGACAAGTAGCTGCCCTTGTGCCGTGAATGCAGGTGTAAAAAGGGCCCACGTGGGACAAGCTGGGGAGAAGACCCTTGGAAGGAGAACTGGATCTCCAGTGCGTGGGTATGTGTTGCTCTCCAGCTCTTCTATCTCAGCAGTGCAGGGTTTGCAAGAGGAGGTGATAGCTCGTGTTAGATCGGTTGATATAATTGGAAGAAAGAGGTGAACTTTCAGATATTTCCTTCCTTCAAGTTTTGATTGTTAAAAGGACTTTATGAAAAGCCTTGTGTGCCTGAAAGCTTGTCTGCTTTTTTTTAACCCTCTGGTGCTCTAATAACGGCTGTCCTCCCTCCCTCCTGCCGCATCCCTCTTGTGTCCTTAGATCCTCATGGCTACCGCTGGGCAGCCCATGTCTCCGCTGTCTGTGTGTGTGCTCGTGGGGAGCCGGTGTCATGCCCGAGCTGGGACCCTGCCAGCCTCCCGAGAGGTACTGTGGATTTGGAACAGGGGAACGAGCTTCGTTATAATCTCTGTGCTCATCCGTCCTGAGCCCCCTGGGAAGGCACTGGCTCTCACGTGTGGCCATGTGTCAGCGGTGTGCCCGCTCCTCTGCGTTCCCATGAAAGGAGGTTAATGCTGTGCAGCGTAAAAGCAACTCCCACAAAACTAGTTCTGCTCTGGGACTTCCCATCATGGGCCTTTTTTTTTTTTTTTTTTTTTTAAGCAATACACTTGCAAGAGATCTGCCTACAAACTGGCTTTTCAGGTTCTGGGGAAAGCCATGGGCTGGCCCCGGTCTCAGGAATGTCTTGTTCTGTGCTGGGTCGGCCTCAGCCAGGGTGACGAGGAGCTTTGGATGAGGAGAGTGCTGCTCACCTGCAGAGCAGAGCAGGCACCTCTTCTCCAGCAAGCTCATCCTTCCCATGGCTTGGTGCTGAGAGCGCGTGGCCCTGACGTGTCGCCTCAGTTGAGAGTTATGTCCCTCGCAGAGGGCCAGTGCCTCGTCACTGGACTTGGCAGATGGCTCGTTTCACTTTCGTGGTGGGGACTGCCACGAGGCTGCAGCTGAGCAAGGTCTTGAGGCAGGAACAGGAATTCCTTTTGGGGTCATCAGTCCCGTTCCTCTGGAATCCGGACCCGGAGAGTAGCCAGCAAGTCCCAGCATGTTCCCGTGAAAGAGGCAGGGTCTGCTGAGTGTGGCATGATAGGACAGTTTATTCTGGGCATAGAGCCCACATGCTCAGTTATAATTAGTAAAGATTTGATTCCATTCAGTGTGTCAGATCTCTCTGTAGTGCAAACACAGCCTGGCTAGTGCTGAAGGCCTGAGATAGGCAACATGACCAGGAGTCCCAGGTTGTTTTCCATTCAGTGCATCCAGCAAAAAGGTTGGCAGAGCACACCCTGCGCTGCTGTGGATGCTGCCTGCCGAGTGGGACTGGCTGTGAGCTGAAGGTCCTGATGTTTCTCTACCTGTATCTCTAGAGCTCTTATCCAGCAGAACAGCCTTTGATAAGATTCCTCCCTTGCGGTTGCTGTTTTTCTTACTTACTTATCTCTGGAGGCTTTGGCATCCCGTGGAGACCATGTGCCCTTCTCGGAGGTTCCAGCATTAATTGTGACCCAACATGACACTGCTATCAATCGCTCTTCCTGCAGCCACCAGCCTGTTGCCGGTACAAGACCCATTTCAGTAGAAATACTTAAGGATGGGTTCCTTCCCTCACATTTTCCCTTGAGCTTAGTCATGGATTAGATTCCTTTCTTTTCAGCTGAAGAGGTGCTGGGCTCCAAGGCTGACTTTATCATCGTCTAGTTGGAACAAAACAGACAAGATATGTGCAGATCTGGCACTGTTATTGTAAGGTTACCTTACCTGCTGGAGTTTTAAGTAACTCACAGAAGGCACATGTTGCCTGCCTGCACAGAGAGCTGCGTTGCATTGTCTCTGCTGAGAGTGTGACAGCATGTCAACTTGTGCTATGGGAGCTGCAACCTGAATTTAGTGGGACGTGTGTCTGGGTGATGGGTAGAATGCCCCAGTGCTGCTGGAAAGTTGACTGAGGATGGCCTCTGTCTTCAGAGGAGGAGAAGTCCTGGTGTCCAGGGTCATGCAGGTAGTTGTCTCCCCAGTGGTGGGGGTTTTTTTCAGCTTTGTGGTTGGTTTGGTGGGGTGGTTTTTTTGGTCTTTTTGTTTGTTTGTTTTTTGTCTCGTTCAGAGCTAGCAGATGAACCAATTGAGCTGAACAGACACCAGGACCTGTTGCTTACTCCGTTAGTGTCCAGTGACTCCCCTCTGAGGTTAGCACCCTCCATGCAAGTAACAGAAAAATATTTCAGAAGGGACAATCCCAGCCCTGCAGCTATTAGTCCCAAGAGATTAGGGAGGCAACAGGCAAGATTTAACCTTGGAAGGAAATGGATCTATTAGACAGCATTTCACATGGTTGTGCTCGCAGCCCTATTTCTGTGTCCTTGAAGGACCCCAAACCAATGTGGTGTGTGCTCTTGCCATCCAGGCCTGCTTGCACTGTGTCGTAAAGACCCTCGCTCCAGCACAGCGCGGGGTGGGCAAGGCTTACCTGCCAGCCCCTCTGTTTTCACAGACAGGCTTGACTGTGCCATTGGGAAAGTCTGAGTGCCGCCCTGAGAGAGTGAGGTTTCCACAGGGAGTGGTGGAAATTGTGTCTGTGCTGAGACCGCCTATTGTCATGTCCTTGTTAGTTGAACTTCAGGGGTTTCTGACTGCTTGCTCCTTTTTTTGGTCCTGCTCCTCTAGCTGCTGTCAGGACTGGTTGAAGCCCACTTAAGATCACATCTCTCGTACTTGTTTCAGTCCATGCCGCTGTAGGAATGAGGAAGTGGGTGGGTTTTTTTTAATGTGTGTTGGGATGATGCCACGACAAGCAAATTAGTAGCTGAGTTTTTTGAACAAATCATCCAAACTATGGTCAAATCCTTTTGAATAACAAACAGTGGCTGTTTGCTGCTTGCTGAAGGCAGAGAGCTTATTCTTCATGTTAACCTTAACTGTGAAATCTCCTAAAGCTATGGAGTGCAAGTTTCATTGGTTGTGTGCTCTGTTTGCTGCAGAGACAGCAAATGTCAGATTGACATAAAGCTTGTTCTTGCTGAAATTTCCTTTGGGTGCACGCTTCAACTACGTAGATACACCATTTGTTTCAAATATAATTAAAGCTACTTTTTGCATACTATAGAAAAGTTAGAACTGTTGCAATACAGACCTGAGCAGCAGATATGTTCTCAAATTCTGGGGCCTTTAGCAACAAACAGACCTTGCCTTAGTAATCAGAGCATCTCTAAAACTCAGTGATTATTAAAAGGAAATGTAATTTCTTCTCGGTGGACTAAGAAGTATCATTGCAAAAGAGTTCCCTGGCGCAGTACAGCCTTCCCAGGGGGAGAAGAGATATCAAGACGTGCCTGATCTTGCCTTTTCTGGAAAGCCTACCTTTGCCGCCGCCTCCCCTTCCTGTTTCCACTTCGCCGAGAGACAGCCCCTTGCTCTGCTGGTCAGCAGCAGTCCCTGCTTTGAAGGTTGTGTGGTTTGTTTTTTTTTTTTTTTTCTTTAAAAAGGAACAATTCGCATGAGGTCATCCCAAAGCTGTGCAGGACGCTGCTTTTACTGTTCTGCAGGTCCGGTACTTACTTGGCTTTGGCTCAGTGAAAGTTATAACAGCTTGAATTTTAAAATCTCGAGGGCTCAGATGACTGGGTTGACAAATACAGCTTCCGTATTTCAGGAGTTATTGCCCTGTAGCAATCAGCACATGGGAGGTATGTTTCTCTGTTGCTTGAATCCAAACCCAGTGCTTTAAAGTGAACTGGAGAAGACAGTAGGCTGTGAGTTGTTTTGCTAAAAAGTGTGAGCGTACCTTCCTTTCCTCTGACTGCTCTGGGGCTGTAATTTCAGGGAGAGCAGTGAGAGAGAATGTGCCATTCACTCAGATTGAAGGAATATGGTTCACTTAGATTTAAATTTTTTTTTTCAGTAAAACAAAGTTAGAATTTGGATTATTTCTATTTGCATTATGAATGAGTTGGTGCATTGGGCACACGTGAACGTACACATGTGTACACACACCTGCAGGGCAAGACAAGCTCTTCCTGCAACTGCTTTCCGATTAGACAAAGTTGGAGGTGGTGTGTGGCCAGACAAGCACCAGCAAGAGTAGAAATTAGAGCATCAGAGTGGCCAGCTGGCTCTCCTGTGTCCCCGCCTGTGTCCCCAGCTAACGCTTAAGAAGAGCAGCTCCAGCCAAACCAGCTCTGCTCCCAGTCCTGGGCTATGTAATTTTTCTTTTGAAGGATCTCCACTGGGCCTCATTGCTGTGGGCACTGCTGGTGGATGCAGGCTTTTTCTCTCACTTGTGTCCAGATGAACAGAACTGTGGTCGTGTTGGAGAGAGCAGGTGTGTGATGGTGAGTGAGAATGCTCTGAATTTCAAAGGAACGTGCAAGGAAAGCTGGCCTGAATGGCTCGGATGCTGCGGCTTCCATCCTTCCTGAATACGGAGTGTCTTCTGGTGGCTCCAACGTTTGTTATTGTTATTTCCTCTAAGAATTTTTTTTTTAAATTGCTATTCAGGGTGGTTTTGTGTAACTTTCCATAGGAAATGTTGTCATTTGCGGCAGTTTTGATCTCGTTTGCCAGTGAGGCGTTTTTATTTAGCCCAACAAACAGTGATTCTTAGCTGCTTTTAGTACTGCGAGTCTTTGCCATAGAGGTTGGTTTGGCTTTTTTTGGTTTGGTGTATTGTGATCTTTTTAGAGGAGGTTGCTAGTTTTGGCAGTTGCTTTTTCGTCAATTGTTTATTGATGTCGTATTTTCTAAATGAACAATGTTAGTCACTAAGAGACTTGACTTTACCAAGAAAATTGCCCGTGAGGTGGGTGCACGGGCAGCAGCTATTCCAAAAGCAACCAGAGCTGGTGTTTGCTGCTGTCTTGAGAGTCATACTGGTGCTGTGTTCCCAGCTTTCCTTGTGCCCCGAGCCCTTGCAGTGCTTGTGATTAATATGAAAGCTGGTAGAAGAAACTTATAAATGCAGAATTTCAATGAAAAATGATACTTTTGTTAAAATACAGTGGTAGGATTTTGTTGGTTTTGTCTTTTGTTTTCTAATGTGGGGTCACGGCTGTGCTGACAAAAGCATTTTTGTGACTCTCACCTTGCTGTATAACTGAGGCAATGACTGTACCCATGGTACTTGTGGATGAGCCAGTACTTTACAGGGCATCTATTTTACTAGTAGTGAAAATAAATCTGGAACAGGGTCTTCTGGAGCCCCATTGAATTGTTGCAATGAGTTAAATGCGTACTAAAATAGTTTCTGTGATCACTCTTTCCTGCTTCTTTGTTAACGAGGAGCTCTAGTGACGCTGAAGAACGTGTAGATCCAGGCAGAGTACCGAGACAACTGTGCATGGAGGCTCTCGGGGACCCTGGAGCGAAGGGCTCTGCCGGCTCAGTGTGGGGACAGCTAACCCAGCTGTGGTTACCTTTGAATAGGGTGCAAGAACAAGGCTCGCATAGATGATCCTTCCTCTGGATACACTTCCAGTGCTGGCAGTCAGTTGTTTATAACTGGAATTGTTAATATTTGAGTTGTTAATGTGATACTTGTTATCCATTCTGGCTACATTTACTGTGGCACTGGACCAGCAGTCGTATCCTGGCTTCCTGCACAGGCGTGCTGAGATGCATCAGCCATCTGGTAGCTCGTAATGGATCTCTAGGTGGAAACCAGCTCCTTTTGAGGACCAGGCAGTGCTGACTCCACTGGCTTCCCTAAGGAGTGGGAGTGCTGGTCAATGCTGGCTTCTGGCTCCCTGTGCTTGACGTACTATCACTGGAGCTGTTAGCGGGTATCGTCACCAGTCCATGCCCAGATGTAGCCTGTAAGTGGTGTGCTATGACTGGAGCATTAGGATGTGGCTGCTGGAAATATGGCTACTGCATGCAGTGCCGGCCTGGTGTTCTCTGTGCAAAGCTGCAGGGTGTGTTCATGGAGAAAAACAGGATGAAGATGCCAAATTACTCCAGAAGGTTTCCCATTGCTCCTCCCTCTTTGTTGATTATGTTTTGTGCTCAGACTGTTCCCCTTGCTGGTATCTGGGTAGGTTGTAGATGGCTCTGTGTTGGGTTTACTCCGTCAGGTGGAGTTGGATGCTGATTGCCTGGGCCCAGCGCGGGCTCTGGGGCACAGGCGTGCTGGATGGTGCTGTGAACCTGCATCTGTCATCTGGGTCACACATGCTTGAGAGGTGTAAAAGGCAGCCCCGCTGCCCAGTCTGCTCTACTTGGCTCCCTTCCACCTAGTTGCTTTGCAGGTGCCACAGGCCATAGGTGAGCAGAGGAAACTCATCCCTTGGGAACCCTTCTATGGAAGCTGCCCATGCGTGAGGCTTGGCTGTCAGCTCTAGAGAAGTTTGTGGATGGTTTGTATGTTTTCCCATCCGATGACCCCACCAAAAAGTCGCTCTGCCTCTGGTGATGTAGTAGTATTTTATTCCTGCTGCACTCAACACCTGCATTGAGGACACTTCGCAGAGGACTATTTAAGCCTCAGGAGATGCAGAACCCACCACCTCCCTCGTGATAATTGTTAGCTTCCCACAGTGCTACAAGTGTGAGTTTTTGGCTGTGTTTTCATGATCGCTTTCAACTGTGCTGCCTCGAGAAGCAGTCCAATCATCTGGCTCCAGCTGCTCTTTTTGTTCCTGCTTCTTCCCCTTTCCTTCTGCTGGCACAAGTGTTTGTGGAGCTGTGTGGTGACTTGGATCAGGGAAGAAACTTGGGCTGGAACAAACCGTTTTCTTTGCTGAGCTCATGTGGGTCAGTTCCCAGTGTGGATCACCCAACAGTTGCAGGGATGCTCATGCCAGCGCGAGGAGGGGAGCAACACAGAGGGCTGGGGGCACTGCTGCTTCTGTTGGCTTGCATCTCTTTCAAGTGGCCGTGACATCTTTATAGCTTGAATTTTGGGCATTGGCTTTTGTGTTCTTGTTACTATTCTGCCTTTTGTCTGCTGCAACAAAAGGACCTCAAAGATCAGTCTGCTGCCTGTGTGAGTGTTTGCAGGTTGCAGTTGGGGGTCATCTTTTAACCTGTGTTTGTAGAGGTTCAACTACAGATCTGGGCACTAACAGGAATCAGAAGAGTTTTTTGAGCTCCCTGTTCTTCCTTTCTCTTCTATACAAGGGCACCAGACCTGGATGCCCTTCAGGTCCCATGTGAAGCTGGTTTGAAAGCTTTTAATGCTGGTGTTCCAGTAGGAGCTCATTTATGGTTGATTTCCATCATGACCTGCATCTTTTTCTGAAAATCAAGAAAATCGGTTGCTCAGAGGGACCCCAGGTCTGCTTTCCTGATCGTGGGATTGGCTCACATACATTCAGGCTTCACTGGCAGATGTTTTATTACCTGTATTTAAAACCCTCTGGCTCTGTATATAGCTGAGCCTTCTCCAAGTTCAGTGGAGAAGCTGAAGCTTTGCACTCTCAGTGTGCTTCTTGCATACCAGTATCATTCTACAGGGCTTTGATTGAAATCCAAACCCGTGTTTTTTTTTTCTAATGTAGCTTCCCTTTTCCTGTCTAGGGATCTGCCTGGCCTCTTCCAAGCTGGGAAGTTTCCACTGGTATTTCTCAGCTAATTAAATTAAGTGGTTCACAGTGAGATCCCTCAGTGCTGCCTTGGTTGCTTGGGTAGCTGCAGATGTTAAAGACCTTCCCCACAGCATTCACCCCACCTTGGTGGGTTCCTGCTGGCGCAGCTCTGTGGTGGTGCTTGTGTGCTGCTTTTCCATGATCTGCTTGCGTGCTGCTTTTATGGCCACCTGCTCACGTGTGTAGCTCCTGTTCTAGCTCTTTCTAGAGCACTGAGAAAACTCTCAGGAGGAAGATTGTGTGCCTTTTAATTCATTCTCTAAAAGGCAAAGGCCTCTGTTCCGTTGGAGCCTATGCAAAGGTTTTTGCTACCCCAGATCCATTTGTTCCATGTTCTACTTTGACATAAAGTTTAAAAGACAGTTTGGGTAGGTAAAAGACAGGCCTTTACAATGTGTCAGACTGGCAGGAAAGCTCTCTCTTTTTGTAAGAGGTTGGCTATTCCCCAGTCCTTCTGTCTGGTCACGCTCCAGAGGAGAATGCAGGGGCTTGGTGTGCTGCATGCGTGTTGGCGGGGGTAAATGCAGTTCCCTGAGCACTCATCTGCCAGGCTGGGGATGGAGGAGCTCTGTTTCATATAGGCAGGGCACAAAGACTCGGGCTGTAGTTTGATGTTTCCGCTAAGCTGCTATCATGCTGCACTATCACTGAACAGACTGGTCCTACCCTTCCTCTCTCAGGTTGCAGAGCTTATCTGAAAGTGACTGAGACTCTTCAGGATGCCAAATCAACAGGAAATAATATACTAAGGTTAGTTTTGTGCTGGTAAAACGCCTTGAAGTGGCTCACTGGACTAAGGCGAGACTGTTCTTTGGGCAGCAGCTAGCTGTCAGATTGGTTTGCCTGCAAGCGCAAGAAAGGGCCTTGGGGAACCGTTGACTGCATGATTTGGTGCAGGCTGTTGTAAGCAGCATTGGTCTCTACCCGCACTCAAGCAGAGGTTGTGCACGGCAGAGGGCAGTGAGAGGGACAGTGTGTGGGAATGGTGGTCCCGCCAGCTCCCTGCTGTGCTGGGCTTAGAGGGCACTGTGTCTGCCTCGCTCGCTGCCAGGCTTGTGCTTGGGAGGTGCCTGGATTGTTCAGACCTCAGCTTCTGCTTGGCAGCCTGTGGGTCTGCAAAGCCTTTCCACATCTCCTCTGAGCTCGGCAGTGAGGTTTGGGAGAGCAGGAGAGAGCCCTGCACCGGGCTGCTGCCAGGGCAGTGCTGATGGCCTTGTTTCATTTCTAAGGTAGTTTCTTAGGGTGGGATGGTCTCAGCCGAAGTCTGGGTGTTGCTGTGCCCTCGACAGCTTTCCCCAAGAGCGCAGGGTCACAGGCCTGTTCCACCTTCCCCGTCCCCGCCTGCCTTCAGCCCCTCCATCTGGCTTGTTTTAAAGGTCTGGCTCGCGCCTGGTATTTGAGATATTATTTGTAACGTGTTGGGTCTGATCCATGCTAGATGGTTTTATTGGCAGCCACGAGACTGAAACCCCACTGCTCCTCTTCTTCTTGGACTTCCTGCCTTTTCCCTGCTGTGCCAGCAGAAATCCTCTTGGAGAGAGAGGCACAGCCAGCAGCCCGCTGTCTCCCCTGGCTCGCTCTGTCTGGAGAACACATTTAGGATCCCGGTTTCTTTGCTGTCTCTCCACCTGGACGCCTGCTGCTGTGCCTCAACCGGAGTAGCTGGATGGGCAGACCCCTTCAGGTACACGGGACTTGCCTGGGACACTGCAAATACAGCTGTTGCAGTGATGGGGGTTTGAAAAATGGAGGAAAACAGCTGGAGGCTGACCACAGGACGTGGTGATTGGATTGCAGTGGAATAGCCCCGGTGTCTGTTACCTCCTGGGGGTGTCTGTAGGAACATGCACACGCTGTGCTGTAGAGGAGCAGTGTTGTTGGAAAAAGCAGATGATGTGTGTTTGTGTGGTAGGGTTGAATGAAGTTGTTTTTTTGTTTTGTTTTGTGGTTTGTTTATTTTTTTCATTTGGAATGTTTGTGGGAAAAAGCAGCTTTATTTTAAATGGGAATGCTGGTAAAATGGAAATTTTGGAAGAAAAAAGTCAACATGGGAATAGCTTCAGTTGTCTGTTAAAATGGAAGGATGGTCAGTCTTTGAAATGACTGTGCAAATCTCTGAATGTATTTGGGATGCCTGTCCGTTCTAGGAGCATGTTCAGGCTTCTGTACAAGGCTTTTTCTTCTCTGTTTGGGTCGGTGGATTTCACTAAGCAGCTTTTCTTGATCATGTGCCAACTTTGGAATTTAATGCTTTCTTAGCCTGACCCACAGCACAGTGGATTTGGCTTTCATTCGGGTACTGTGACCTTGCTTTGGCGTGGAGCTTTTGAAGATGACTTTCCCAGAGTATCTGCAATATACAAGTTTTTTCTTTTGTTTGTTTATTTCAGTTGAAATTGACTTTATTAATCATTTCTGTGCTGCTACTGCAGTTGTACATGCAGCTGATCAGTTAGAAGAAGGGAGATTTGTCAATGCCGTTCAGCCTGTGTGCTGGAGAAGAATTTGGATTTCCAGATTCCTCAGTTTTGTGATGCTGAGGGAACAGCTTCTGAGATGACTGAGCAGTGCAGGTGGTGGAACCAGTACTGGGAGGAGATGTCCAAGTGGGTATTGGGCCATTCCACCTCTTCCCAGTCACTTCAGACAGTCTCCTTGCCTATGTCTCCAATGGCTCCTACGTGGTTTTGGTAATAGTAGAGACTTCTCTCTTGATGACACTTGTTGGAATGGCTATCCTGATGGCTTACAAAAGTTGAGTTTCAAGCCCCAATGACAGTTCACAAAAGCTTTGAAAGCATGAACATTTCCACCTACTCAGGATGAAGATATTTAGCTGATGTCTAGGCTGGTGGAGCGTATTCTGGACTTTGGGAGATGCTGCAAGCCACAAGCACAGGTGAGAGGTCTGCAACAGCTCCTGTCTGAGGACCGAGCAGCTGGATGTGGATCCTGCTCTGTTTGTGGGAAGAGAGGGTGGTAGGAAGGGCATGGAAGAGATCTGTAGAGCCAGGACTGGCATGGAGAAAGAGGATAGGGAAAAGCTGTTCGCTCTTCTGGCAAAAGAACTATGGGGCGTCAAGTGAACCCAGGAGATGGCAGGTTTAGAGACAAACTGAAGAAGGTGGCTTGTCACGCAGCATGTGTTTCAGCTGTGGAGCTTTTTGCCACATGCAGTTATGAATACTAAAAGTTTGTCTGGGTTAAAAAATGAGTTGGATAAATTCTGGAAGAAAAATCATTGGATGGATACAGAGATGGGTACAGAACCATTAAATGCAAAGACATCTCTGGCCCAAGAAGCCTCTGGGTTATTCATAGCACATGCCGTGACTCTGTCCTGGGAGATATGACTGTCGAGTGATCCTGTACTGTGCCCACTGCCAGACATCCTCTGTTGGAAATGAGATACTGGCTTTAGACAGACACTTGGCCTGACCTTGCATGGCTGTGCTGTCCATGCTCTTATGCTACTGCTGTCAGGGACCTCTTAAAAACGCTTGTACGGTACTGAGAAATAGGGACTGAGGTTATGGGACCATTCAAATGAAATATGTGTCAATGCAGTCAACTTAGAAACAAGGCCCGTTGGCCTGATTAAATACATGGACGATGTATCCTCAAACACTAACCCCTAAAAATAATCAAGGGGTTACTGTGAAACTCAGCATGTGATTTTAGCGCAGTGCTGAGACAAAAATTAGTGACTGCAGCCCTTTGAGTGAGGACCAGGTGTAATAAGTCTTTACCTGCCTTGCAAAGACTACATTCAACCATCCAGCTGTATTTCTATGTACAGCTAGTCTATACATCTATGTATACACCTGGATCCACATTCAGTCTCACTGTTAGCCTCCTGGAGACTTGCTCTTGTGTCCATACCCCAGTCTCTTTTGTGCGCCGGGTCAGAGGCAGTTGGCTAACCTGAGCTGTGGCTGTGTATTTGCAGCATGCAGAGAACCAGGCCCTGCTAGGGCAAGCACTGCAAGTTTCATCTCACGTGTTTTATTCTTGGCTACTCCAAATGCACATGTGCTGTCGGGAATGCTGAACAGCTCTGCCTTCACTGTGCTCTTTTATTGGTAAATGGACTTTTAGTAAGTAAAAAAAGGTCCAACTGCTAGAATTTGCTCCCGAGTTAAGTACTCTGTTTGCAGTCACAATTGAAACTCACCTGGTTTTTCAATACTGCGTGCACTTGCCCAATGCAAGCACTTTTGGTAGCATTTTGATGCTCTGCTGTTTTTACAAGAACAAGGAAAACAATATATATTTATGTGGCAAATGCCCATTTTACTTACTGTTTAACATCATTCTGAGGCAAAATGCTGCTTTCTGTAATACCGGGCCTTATTCTTTTTTGTAGAGCATTCATGCATTGTCTGCTTTTGAAGATCTTGATTTCTGATTGCCATGCCCTCAAAGGAGGGTGGCAGATGTGGGTTCAAACTCTTCAGGCAAAAGAAAATGTTGAAATAGGGTCCCAGCCTTCTCAAGAAGGCTTTAAAGAACTCTTTAACTGCTGAAGTTTGGGAGAAAGCAGTCCGTTGCTTCTGTCAGCTCTGTGAATCTCATCTAGACATCTTTTTCTTGTGTAAAGTGCAAAGTTGAGTCAACTTTTGGGGTAATTGTAAGGCCGTGGGCTTGACCCCATGTGTATACATGCTCTGCCCTCTTCTTTCCATGTGGTGTGGGTACACACTGCTGGAGGTCCCCATGCTCTGGTCTGCATGGGTCACAATGAATCCAGTGCTGGATATGTGGACATCGCTGTCCGTGGCAATTTAGGAAGGGAGGCTGGGAACAGATTCCATGGGCAAGTCTTTCATGGAGCACAGCGTTGTTGCAGGAGCTCTTGGGCAATACGGGAGTGATTCATTCGCTGCCTTCCTGGCTTGGCCTCACCTTTTGATAAAGCTGCAAATCTTACACATGTTTGTATGCTTTATACCCAAGGCATCTGCTCACAAAGGCAGCTCTGTAGGTGGACAGGAAGGAAGTTGAGTGATATCTGCTCATTGAAGAGATGCTGGAAGGTGAAGAGTTGCTAGTTCAGAGGAGGAGGCTCTTGAGTGGTGTCATAAGGGGCCTGTGTTTGAAATAAGTTGTGTTTGGTCATGCCAGTGGTGGCTCTGTCCCTCTTGGCTGGTCTCTGATTAAAGCATCTCAGAAAGCCCTGGTGTTTGTGACCCTCATGGGGTAAATGCTCTTTGCATTGCACCGAGGGAGTTTTTCAGGTATGAGAAATCTGCGTTGCTTTCTGACCTCACCATGAAGACAAGTTTGCCCATTTTATATGCAAGACTGAAAGCTGTCACGTAGTGGATTTACCCTTACCAAGAGCAGGCGGGAGTTCCCCTAATACTCGCTATTCTCATCTTATAGGAAGTTAGAACAGATGCATTTAGTCACCCCTGCGGCTAGGGGTGGAGGGAAGGAAGGAATTGTGTTCCCCTAATGCACAGCACTGCGTCTGTGCACACAGGACCATGGTGTATGTATGAAGGGCATGTCTGTACAGGCTAGATTGTGAATTCCCAGACTTTTGGGGGCCTGTGGTATTTGCTGAAACCCAACCTTCATCCACCTACAGCTGAGTCCTCCCTTTCTGTCGTTCCGGCTCAGCTGAGCACGGCGCTCCTGGCAGCCAGCCCAGCTTACACGACTGAGCCAGCAGCTGGTCTTCAGCTCCTTTTAGATGAGATTCTCTTCTCCTAACCCAATCCGGATCATCCCCCACTCCCTTTTGTTGACCTATTTCCCCCGCACCCCCCCGCCCGCTGTCTATCTTTCGCAATGGTAAGCTTCAAACCAGGGCAACCGTTTGTGCGGCTCCCTTTCCAGAGCAGCTGCAGTGAGCTGTGGGAATATGGTGGAAATCCCATGAAGGGCAGCGCATGTTTCAGAGAACCAGTGCCTAATTTAGGCTGGGAGGGACCTTTGCAGGTTGTCTGGCTCAGCCACTGTGCAAGGCAGGCATAATTCAGGCCTTGTTTAGTAGTGTGCCAAATGTCTCCAGGGATGGAGGTCCCTCTGCCTCTGGTCGTGTCCTAGGATGTGGCCACTCTCAAGGAAAAGTCCTTGCATATTAAACTCATTGTGCCTTTAAATGAAATTGACTGTGTTAACATTGTGAGAGCACTGAGTTGTAATCTAAACAGAGAGCTTTTCTCCAGCTCCCTTTCAAATCATGTGTGCCTGCTAAGATAATGCTAGATGCTTATTCCATCTGTCCACCATGGTAGGGGAAGAGGCTGGGACTCTTGATTTTTTTTTTTTCTTTTTTTTTTTTTTTTTGGTCCTATATGGGATCTATGGCCTAGAACAATGCAAGGAGGGAGCTGGGAGGGAATTGGATCCGTTGTCCTATTTAGCACACATGCTTCCCATTGCTAGCTTGCAGTTGAGTGTGTGCTAGGAGAGGAAGAAATATGGGCTTGTAGAATAGCTCAGGTTGGAAGGTACCTGTGGAGGTATCTGAGCTGATGTCCCTCCAGTGAAATCTATCTTCTTAATTGTTTCTCTGAGTGTGCACAGTAAAGTAGGTGCTCTGCCAGCCTGAGGGAGCCGCATGGTCCCTGTCCCACTGCGTGCAACCTAAACAGGAGGAGAAAGTTGCAGTATAGCAGAGTGGGCAAGATGTCAGCGCGTCACTCTAGTTACTTTAGTGTTTTGGTAACACAGCGGTTTTTATTTAAATACCATATCATTATTATTTATGTATGAAAACCACTCTTAGTTCAGGATTGATGCCAGTTCTCTAATGTTCATGCTATACTTGTATTACTCTGCCGTGTTTCTAGAAAAAGACTACATTTAAAGGAGATTAGAACCAGCAATAAGAAATGGCCACTTGCTAATTGCTAAGTAGTAGTTAGGTAGGAAAGAGTGGTGCTTGGCTTTGCGTGGGCAAGGGTGCCTGTGTGAGTCACAAGCTGTTTTTAGAGGGAGGTCAGTGGCTTTTGGTACTGCAGTTCCTTAGCTGGTTGGACTGGATCCAGATCTCATTAAGATTTAATTCACGACTGGCTCTAAAGGAATCTGGATCTCTCAGTCACCTCAGCAAATCTTAATGGGAGGTGACTCTCAAACTTGTGACTGTGGTCTCTGGCACCTGGTTTGAGGTCCTGCAGGCCTCAGAAATGCGCTGTGTCTGGTGCTGGCTGACCAAGCTGTGATGCCTGAGCCCTCACAAGGAGCTTGGGAAGTCATCCAACGTAGGGCTTGGGTCCCACCAGTCACAGCCTGGAGGAGGGCACTCTGCTTAGACCTGCTGGTGTGTGCCATGTCAGGGATGAGCCTGGCCCCTTCCTGACTCTCATTTCTCCCCTCTCCTAGGCCTGAGGACAAACGTGGGACGATGTCAGAGGTGCGACACGATAGCACAAGCAGTTTACAGCGGAAGAAGCCACCATGGTTAAAACTGGACATCCCGGTGCCAGTGCCTGTGTCGGTGCCAGAAGAGCCACAGCCTGTGCAGGTACAGAGACTGGGGACAGGAGGGAGGGTCTGCGGAGCCATGGAGGGGGTGTGCAGAGCCCCACTGCCTGAGAGCATGCCTGTGCCCATGGTCTCTGGCAGTCCTGGCTGAGAGAAAGGCAGCATGTGAAGGCAGGTCATGAAGCCATGTGAGAAGGGGCAGAACCAGCGGGCAAACTTATGATCAGGAATTAACTCCCCTTGAAGGGGGTGTGGGAGGGATGAGGATAGGTTGGTGATGTGCTCAGATCAGTGGATGTGACTGTTTGGATGTGGGGACTGTCCTGGCTGGGGGATATGGGAGTGAGGTATTCAAACAAGCATTTCGTAAGGGGACTAGAGGAGTGAAGGGCTCCTAGACAAACTTGAGGGCCTGGAAGTGCTGGAGCTCACGCTGAAATGAGCAGAGAATGAATCTGACTTATGAATAGCTAAGATAATGACAGGCTCTCATCACTAACAGCAGAGAAAGAACAGTTACTGGCAGCACAAAGCTATTTCCAGCATGAGGAACATAAGAAAATCACGGGGGATGAGAAGTAAGTATAAGAAGTAACATTGAAGAGTGGTGAAGTAAAGATAGGGTGATAGGTTAATAGGCACTGTGCAAAGTATGAGACTAAAACATCCATATTTGTGCTGGGAATAGGAAGAATAACAGGAATTTCTGCTACAAGGTGGTAAAAACTCTTATGTACAGGTGAGACCTGGGTAGGGTGATGATTGCTGGCTGCTCATGCAATCTCACTGCAGGAGCAGAGACTAGCGGCACCAAAGGCAGAGATGGAGGTTTCTTACTGCCCAGCTCCATGGGTGGGGTGCAGTGCCTGGGTTCCATAGCTTATATGAGAAAACAGTTTAGCCATCAGAGTGATGGAGTTTCTACAGCTTCCCTGGAGGGGAGTTGAGGGCAAGTTTGTCTTAAGAGGCAACTTATTTTGTGCTTGGAATACCAATGACTGGGTTCTTTGCCATTCCTTGATCCAGGGACTAAAATACTCTTCAGTTATGTGACAGCTTCTGGCAGTTAAATCTTGGTCCTGGTTTTCCCTTGGAAGGAAAGTGAGCGGGGTTCAGTCTGCAGGGATTAGAAGTGGAATGCAGGGTTTTAACAGTGCAGGTTGAAACCTTCTGAATCACTTATTTAAGGCTTTGATGGATGTTCTCTTACCTGAAATCTCTAAATCCAGCTGGGCATCTTCTGGAGAGACACTCTGTACTCATGTTGGAAGCTGGTGGAGGTGATGTTCTCTGGAGTTCCGGTGTGCACAGCACAGGCTGTCAGGATAAGAATGTATAATGGGCTCCTTTCACTTATAACCTGAGTATCTATGCATTGAGTTCACATAAAACATAACAACAATGTTAAGATTAGTGGAAATTATTAGCTTTCTGGCTAGAGGGCCTGGAGTAGCAAGTAGTCTTGAGGCAGAGACAGTGTCTGACCAGAGAAACAGGTGATCAGAGCTTCGCTTGCCAGAGGGACAGTGTGCTCAGCCTGCATTTTACGAATAGGAGATGGTCTCTCTGCCAAGCTGATGAAAAATTAATCCAGAGCAACCCTGGGGAGGCAGTTGTATGAGCTGAGAACAGTCTGGTGAATTGTGTCATATTTGGTAGGTGACAGTCAGACAAGACATTCCAGGAGCTTTCAGACCTGAGTGTGTCCCAATGATTAGGTTATGCACAAAGCCAATGTTGCTTTCCCAGCTTGCTTAGCCTGCACCAGGCAGCAGCTACAGCACAGACCCACCCACAGCTCTTGAAGGCTTTTAATGCAGATCCAGAGTCACTTATGAAGCAAATCTCACTTGCTGTGCTTCTCTTCACATTGTGGGGTGGTCTAGGAGTGTGTGATGTGGGTTCCTTCTGGCTAGAAAAAAGCCAGGAGGATATGTTGCAGGAGCTCATGTAATACACCTCATCTACAAACGGACATCAGTTCATGGGCCAGCCTGGAGCCAGTCTGAACTGAGACCCACCACAACATGCAGGTGCTGGGTCCTTGATGCTGAGTGTTCTTTTTTTCAAAGCCATTCCTGGCTAACATGAACACAGTCCTTGTTAGCCTGATTTTCTGCCCAACTGCATGCGCCCAGCTTTTGGTTGGGGTGTTGGGCGGCTGTTGAATTGCTGACTAAATGTTTCACAACCTGACTGGCCTTGTAGAACATCACTCTGAGAACACTGACTCCCCTTCTGCTTTTCTTTGCAGCCAACGAGGCGTCAGGCCTTTCTGCGAAGCGTGAGCATGCCTGCCGACAACACCCGTGTGCCCTCCCTGCCTAACGAAGTGCGGAGACCGGTGCTACAACGACAGACCTCAATCACCCAGACCATCAAGAGGTGAGACGCTGAATTCCAAGGAGCCTGCTTTAGTGGATTCTGCCATCCATTGCACACTTTATTTGTGGATTTATGGTCCTCTGCTTGTTCCATTTCCTGGCAGTTAAGTGGCACGCTGTCACAGCAGGATTAGGTTGTCTCCGTTATCTATCATGAGATTTCAGAAGAGGGTGGGTGCAGATAGGTCCCCAGTATATAAGCCCAGTGGTGCTGTATAGCCTGTCTTTAGAAAGTGAGGCGACGAGTCCTGGAGGAGGTGGGGATCAGGACAATGAATGGTTCTTGCCACTTACAGACAAATTTTAACTGCCCCCATGCCCCAGGGAGCTGGCTGTTCCTGAGTAACAGGATACCTGAGGCCCTGATGTTTAGCTGGGACTGTATGATGTGGTGTGCTGGGTTTGCTTTGGTGCATATCTGAGAGCATATGATTGCTGGGGGAGACAGAAGCCCATCCTGAGCAATCCAGGGCTCTCAGCAGCCTGGCTCCTAGCACTATCTCATTGGCAGGTCCTCGAGATGGCTAATGAGGGGTGATGGAGAGTAGGGAGAGGCTGCTCTGGTCCTGTCCCCCACGCTTACACAGGGCGTTATAATTTGTCCCCATGACCCAGGAGTCTCTGAGACATGGCCACACAGGAGCGGGATGCTCATTCCCTCCCCATGGCAAAGGCTTATCCCACTTTGTCCAAAGGGAGTGGCTCTCCCAGCTGCTTTCCTGAGATGCCTGGCTTGTATCCCTGGCAGTGTGTCAGACCTGCCTGGATCCCAGGAGCATCCCTGGAGCTCCATAGGTCAGGGGCACTTTCAGCCAGCCAGGCTTCGCCCACTCACAAAGGAGCAGCTTTCCAGCTATGGGAGAGACTGACCTCCCACGCACTGTTTTCCTTTGCCTCAGACGTTCCTCAGCTGCTTTGGTGGTGAAGCTCTCCCGCAGAAGCTCTCTGTGATCCTGCCTCTTGCGAGGTTGGGAGGGCTGAGCCATGAAGCAGAGTCTGCTTTTTTCAGGGCTGTGGGCAGCTTCTGGGCCTGCCTGAGGCTATTTTTGAACACCTAGACTGCCTTTTCCCTCACCTCCCTACCCTTGTCCTGCTTCTTGCCAGGACAATTAGGCAAGAGCATCTCAAGGATGAGGGGATATCCTGGGAGGGCACTACGGAGGATCTGACAAGAAGAATTATGCAAGAGGGCCAGGGTAACCTTTCCCAGAGGTCCTCACAACATGCAGCTTGTATGTAGGGTGGAGAGGTTGGGGAACTGCAAACCACTCTGGTGCAGGGGGAACAAATTTGCCCCAGTGCTACTATGAGACAGACAAGGCATATGGTGCTACAGTGAGCAAGGAGGGAGTGCTGGGCAGTGGCGATGAAGCTCCCACACACTGAGGGACATGCTAATGTCCTGCCTAGCACTGAGGACTGTGGGCAGACACGTGTGGCTGTTGTACCAACAGACCCTGTGACGTGTCTTCCTCTTGCCTGCCCAGGCTGTAATGGAAGTGTTGGGGCTCAGGTTGGTGGCTACATCTCTGCCACTGCTTAATGATGTGTGTAGCCATTTTGTACCTTAGGAGAACATGCAGTGCTACAGGGAGTGGCCCAGAGGTGCACAAATGGGTTTGGAAGTCCTGGGAGCCTCCTGCTCAGAGTATGTATGTGGGGGCTTCAATGCTATTTTGCAGTGCTGAGTTGTCTCATGTAGGCTGTTGTGCACAGCACGGGGGGTGGACAAGTCTCTGCCTCCTGGAGGACTCGCAGCTTGTGGGCAACTTCTAAAGAGCACTGGGGGATGTGGGCAGGAGAGCAGGTGCAGCAGTGGGAAGGCCTAAAATCCTGTTCTCCGTTTGGCAGAGCTAGGGATGCAATGGAGAATTGCAGACTATGCAGCCATAAAGGTGTTTTGGGGATTTGTTTTGTGAGTCTAGGGAGGCTGACTGCCAGGTTTTCTGCTTAACACAGCCCCCAGGATGCACTGAGTGTGAAACTGTTCTGGCAGCAGGACTCCACGCTGTCCTGTTCCCTGGGGCTTGGAGGATACAGATCAAGTGTGCGCCTAAGGTCAAGCCTGTGTGGTCCAGAACATGGCATGGGAGTGATTCATGTGCCTGAGCATAGGCATCTAACACCACTTCCAGTCTCCCAGGGTGTCCGAGATGTCCAAGGCAGCAGATGTGGCACAGATAGACTTATGCACCAGGAAAGATCCTGCCAGGGTCAACCAGAATGGGCCCAGGGCACTGACAGTGGCATCAGACACTTGTATATAAGCAGATCATATCTTGGCCTACTGACACCTCCATGGTTTCACACTCTGATGTCCAAAGCCAGCCAGTGGGATCTGTAGCTCGGTATCTGGGCAGAAGAAGGCAGATCACCGAGGTCTGGGGGCTGGTATCTTCATGAGCAATGGGAGACAAATGTCAGAGGTACAGATGCACAAAAAGGATTCAGCAGCCTCCTGGGTTCAAAGGTGGTGTGTGGCTTGAGTTTGGTTGTTTCTCTTAGGTCATGCTCTCAGCTGGAGGCCACTGTCGTGCAGTGTGGTGCAACTGCTGCCAATGGGGCTATGGAAGGAGACGGGGAGGTGTTGGATGCAGGTTGCTGGTTCCCTCCACAGTCCTGCAGGCTCCTTCCCTTCAGCTCTCTTTTCTTTGCAGCAGACAGGTACGGTTTCAAAGGAGTCAGACCCTGCCCGTTCACGGGCACCGGGTGGGCAGGAGTTCCCTGAGAAAGCGGCAGTCCCTGCCCCGATCGTTTTTCAGGTACTGGTAGCACTGAGTGTGAAACTCACCCCTGCATGTGTGTGCCAGGGCCGTTGTGAGCTGCACAGATTCTGGCTGTTGCTGGGACCACGTTGCCTTCCCAGGGCTGGCCAGGAGGCCTACAAACAGGCAGGAGTGACAAAGTTCATGTGTGCTTCTAACAAAAAACAATTGTCACTCCTACTAAATATGCAGGCAGCTGTCAATACATAGCATGGACTAACAAGCTGTCCACCCGCCAGCCTCACTCCCTACTGCCTTTCCTAACAAGCTGTCAACCTCCTGGTGTTCACCGTAGCTGGAATATCTCTCCAGGGCAGCCATAGCCCAGCCTGCCTTTGCTAGCATCTACAACATGTGGCATATGCATACGTTGGCCCCAAAGCCTCCTTGGGCAGAAGGGGAAGGAGAAGGAGGAGCACTGAACAGATGCTAGTCATGTTGTTCCAGACGGGGCTCAGAAGCTGGTGAATGTAATACAGCATCCACTCTTTCCCTGTTCACATCATGGCTTTTTCTAATCCAAATGTAACTGTCTTCTTTTTGAGGTGGAGGTCTTCATTTACTTAGCACCAAGGAGACGAGCCACTCCGGGAGTCCAGGGCATAATGGCCCATCGACCACCACCCTGAGACTGGAGCTCAGTAAACTTTTAAATCAGGCAGACAGTGTGACTTTTTGTGTGTCAGGGGCTGGACCTAAGGCCCAGGAGCCCATTCCTGTTCGACCTTCCTCACTGCTGCCCTTGGCCAGGTGCCACTTTGGCATCGTGTCCACCTTTGGCGACTACTTGCATTTGGTCTTGGGCTTTCAGGGCTGCTCAGCTCAATGTGATAGAAGAGAGTGAGAGCTGACCTCTGATGTTGGTCATTGCAGTGAGTCTGTAGGACGTGATGGGGTTCCCCAGCTAGACAGGGGCATTCAGCATCTTCCCAGGGCGCTCCAGATGATACCCTGAACTGTGTAGTCAGCTCTCCTGGGCTATCTTGACTGTGATCAGAGAGTAGTACAGCTCTTTACCCTGGCTCTGGACCAGCAGTGGTCTCTGGCAGTTCAGGAGTGGTCCTCACAGTGCCATACAGCTGTGGTGGTGCTCATCCTTCCAGGCTAGCGGGAGCAGTTTCAGAGGGCTCTGAGGTGCTGCTGTTGGCGCAATGGGCCATTCATCAGCAGGCTCGTATAGGCACAAACGACCCTCACTCCTCTCCCTTTGAGGAGTCACCCCATGTATGGGCTTGTCACCAAGGTCACCTTGGTGTTGAAATATTGGTTACAGCAGACTGAGAAGCCTTCTGAGTTGTAACGCTGTTTTGTGGAGTGTGTTGTGCCCATGCATCTGCACGGCCAGAGCATTACCTCTGTTCCATAGGCTTGGTTTGGGTCTCAGGCCAGGTGCTGACCCTAGGCCCTTCCACTCTGAATGGAGACGAAAATTGCTCTGACGAGGTGTTGGTCTGTGGGTGCAGAGCAGTGCTCTGAGACATGCAGGGAGCTCCATCTCTGAGGTCTGGCCCCTCTCGACTTGCTGGAGTCATTTGGAGACATTTGGGTCAGTGAAGTCAGGTGAGATCTAGCAACGTTCCACATGAGCTCATGCCTGCCGAAGGGTCTGTTCTGAGTTGTTGGGACAACACTGAAGGCTGAGGGCAATGCGTGGTGGTTTGCATCTGGATGTTTTAGCTGGAAAGGGTGCGGGTTTCAAATTCGCATCTTTTTACATGGTGGCAGGACATCTTCACTTGTTGTTTGATGGTGTTTTTCCTCAGCAGGGTGCAAAGCACAGGACTAGTTCCCTGTCTCCACTGCTCAGGGAACTGACTCAGTTCCCCTGTGTGACCTAATTCTAGATTTAACCCAGCCTTTACTCCAGTGTATGTTTTAATACTCCCTTTGTGACCTTGTGAGATCTTACTTCTCAGCCGCTGGAAATCCTGCCCCTGAGGTCTGAGGCCGGGGATTTGAGTTTGGCTTGAAAGGACTTTCAGGTTTCAACACCTGGGCCAGACAACTGTAGGCTGACACAGCTTGTCACCTTCTGAAGAAGGATTAACCACAGTGGGAAAGGCTTGGCAGGGCTGCGATGATCTTTGTAGGTTTAGGATACCAGCTGTCCCGCAGTATTAGAAGTAAGTTGTTAGTCTGACTTATCCCAATCCCTCTTTGCTTTCCTTGGGATTTTGCTTCTGATCCACTGCTTTTCTGTGACAGCAGCCACTTGGCAGCAAACCTACCTCGTCGTTACAACCTTGTGCTCCTGCTTCTGCAACCAGCAGCTGAGAACTGTGCATCTGCCTTAGCGGAGAGAGGACCACAGCAAACATTTGCTGTTAATGTTACCTTTGAGAAGGATAGAAATCTTGCAGCATGAGATGGCAAAGTTAGGGATATCCTGGGAGTGTGGGGGGAGGCTGGGAGAGAACAGTGAATTTTGGTGTCCCTTGAGAGAAGTTACAGAGCCATGAAACGGTACAATCCCACAATGGGGAGCTAGAGCTGGCCTGAAGACGGTAAGTGTTTTCAACAGATGGTTTTTAAAGAAAAAAACCCAACACCTTTCACCAAGTTCTTTTCTGAATTTATGTTCCATCTCTTTTTCTTTCTTTTTAGAAAAACTCAGAACAAACTGTCCTTTACACACAGTGAATCTCTCCTGTCATTTTTCTTCTGTCTTAAGAGACAGAGTACTGTTGATGGTTGAACACTTCTGGCCAGCATCTGTCAGGTTGCTAAAACCAGCTGAGGACAGGCTGCGAGATGCTCATGGGGAAGAGTTCTGCCTGTCTTTGAATTGGGGTGGGCTGGAACTGACCACCAGGGGTTTTGTCTTTTCATGTGCGTAGTCCAAGCAAATGTAATGCTTCTTTACTGGCATCTTTCAGAGGCACAGCGGACTGGTTTGGGGTGAGCAAAGACAGCGACGCTACTCAGAAATGGCAGAGAAAGAGCCTCCGCCACTGCAGCCTGCGGTATGGGAAGCTGAAACCTCAGGTCATCCGGGAAATGGACTTGCCCAGTCAGGACAATATTTCTCTAACAAGCACAGAGACCCCTCCTCCGCTCTATGTCGGGCCCTGCCAGCTGGGCATGCAAAAGGTGAGTAACCTGGGACAGAGTCAAGGCCATCCCGAGTTTCCTGCACAGCGTCTTTACCACTTTGGCAGCTGTGACTTATCTGCGGGCTTAGCTCTGCCTGAACATGTCTGGGCTCCATGCTCAGACGTTTCTCAAGTCTCAGATAGTTTGGCAGATTCCCTCCTTCAGCAGTCTCTCTCCAGTCTTGTTGGCTGGGATCCCTCAGCTGTTTCGGTGAGAGGCTCAGGGCCATGTTTGTCATGTTGTGACTATGGTGGTGATTAGGTGTGTGTGCAGCGTATACAAGAGCTCTTAGCTTGGGCTTTTTGCTGCCATTTTGCAAGGACAAAATTCTGTTGTGGATCCTGACCCAAATACAGAGTAACAGGCCTGGTATCACTCAGGACACTTGCCTAGTGGATCCTTGTCCCAAGCAGAATCCAGGCAGTAGCACAGCTACTGTCCTCACAGAAACCTGATTATGTTTTAGGACTTTGAAAGGTGTCTCTTGCATCAGCATTACTACAGCTCTGTTCACAGGTCCTCAGAAATGGGTTTGAGTGCCTGCAAAAGCATCTGGTAGCCCCCTACTCACTACCTTCAAGTCTCACCCCAGGGGACGAGACCCAGTCAAGCACATCCAGTTACCAACTAACCCACAATATCCCAGCTCTTCCCTTTGCTCCATTCAGCGACAGTAATTGGTGTGATTGATTACTGCGCATTAGTGAGTATGACTGCAATGTGGGCAAGTGAGGAAACAAATTCCTTCCAAAGCAGGTTAGTCTGTGACATGAAGCCTCACTGAAGCAGAGGAGAATATTGTGCATCTTTCAATCACGTTTCACCTTTTTGTATTCTCTCCTGTTTTCTTACTAGTTGAAGTATCTTGCAGTTAGTCTTTGGTCACAGGAGACTCAGAAATATTGTTGGGCTCTGTGAGGGCTACATTAAATCAGGACATGGTATCAACAGGTGTAAGACCATAAAGCTTCCTGTTGAGTGTGCAACTGTGGATTAAAAGAAGCTCGTAAAACATTAGGATGAAGTATAGAAGCTTTATGGAAACCACAGTGATGATGTAAGGACAGAGGCAAGGTTTGTAGCTGAAGGCAATATTTTCATTAGGTTGGTGCGTGTGTTTGGAAGAAGTGAGAGCTTTGGCCTGAAGAGTCCCAAAGAAGGGCTTGCAGTCCCGGAAGCTTGCCTGCTTTGTACAGCTGTTTTAACTTTATTAGTGGAAGCAGATGTAAATATACAGTTTAGCTTCAACAGGATGCTGTTTAAGTCTGAGCTGTCTAGTATCAGAAAGGAAACTAGCTGCAGAAAGAGCATGGCTGTTTTCTGGGATTTCTCAAACTCCTGTTCAGACAGCACATTCTCTGACTGTAGAGCTCACCAGCAGAGGAGATGAATGAAACCAAGAGCTTAGGATGGGCTGAAGGAGGCTTGGAGTCTCCTGTGAACATCAGGAACATTCTGGATGAAAACAGTCAATCCCAACATCCCAACAAACGCAGAAGAAAAGAAAAAAAAAAAAGCGAGGGGGAGAGGTTTGAGGACTTAGGTTTGAGGCTTACAACTAGGGCTTAGCTTGCAACAGGTTATTCCATATCTCCCTATTGTAAAATTGCTTGTTGGTCTGTCCAGCCTGATTCTTGGTCAGCCCCAGGAGCCAGGCCAGTGTCATGGTCTCAAGATGTTTGCTTGGAGGGAGGAGAGCGTGGTAGTGAAGGGTTTGGGGGTGAATGGACTGATAGTCTTCTCTCCACAGATCATAGACCCCTTGGCCCGTGGCCGAGCTTTCCGTATGGCTGATGACAATGATGGCTGCAGCATCCCCCACACGCCGATCACGCCAGGCGCCACATCGCTCTGCTCCTTCACCAGCTCGCGCTCAGGGTTCAATCGCCTCCCACGACGGCGGAAACGGGAGTCTGTTGCCAAAATGAGTTTCCGAGCAGCTGCGGCTTTGGTGAAGGTACTGTCTGTGGGAGGACAGGGACCGGTCTGGCAGCAGGATGGGGCTCTGCCCTGAGAGAAGGGTGAGAGGGAAGGAGCTGCTGAGCAGAGAGGATGGGAAAAGCAATGGTGGAGGGGAAGAAACCAAGCCATCTCCTGTTCTGTTTCAGCCATGCGTCTAGGAGGCAGGATTTATCAGAAGCAAAGATGATGGCTAGATTTTGGTACAAGTCTTGCTTTCCCCTTATTGGCCTGGGGGCTTTGCCAGCAGCCTCAAGAGAGTTCCAGGAGGTCCAGTTCAGGCTGCCTGAACCTCTGGGCAATCCATCTGCACCTGGTCAGCAGTCATGGAAGAGCAGAAGTACCTGAGGCTCTTACTTATGCAAGTCTCTTCATCCTGACACATGTTTGCTTTCCTGTGCCCAGTGACCTTTTTGCTGTGTCCAGTACCACCCACCACTGTGGTTTGGTTGGAGACATTGTACAGTACGTGGTAGAGGAGCATGTTGCCAGCCTCACCTGCCCATGGGAGATGGGCACTGTGGGCTAAGAAGTGGGGTAACATTTGTGAGTCTCACCAGGAAGGTGTGACACTTCAGCAGGTCTGCTGTGGTCCACACACAAACGTGAACCAGCTCAGCACTTGGCCTCCCGGTGCGCTGGCTGGGGTGCATGTGCCTGGGGTTCAGGTTTCTGGCAGTGACTCGATAACACTTTCTCTGGCTACAGGGACGCTCTGTGAAGGACAGCACCCTGAGGAGAGCTCAGCGGCGCAGCTTCACCCCAGCAAGTTTCCTGGAGGAGGACACGGTGGATTTTCCAGATGAGCTCGACACTTCTTTCTTTGCTCGGGTGAGTGGCAGGGCTGTGGCGTGGAGCTGGCCCCAGAGGCAGTGCAAGACTGTAGGTCTGGCAGAACTGTGTGGTGCAGAGAGCAGCACTGCTTTCTGATGGGGCTGGTGTCTCAAATGTGATGCTGGCTTCTTCTGATGGGACTTCTGTTTCTCTGCCCAGGAAGGAGTCCTTCATGAGGAGCTCTCTACTTACCCGGACGAAGTATTCGAGTCGCCATCAGAAGCTGCAATCAAAGATGCTGAGGTGAAACCTCTGGATCAGACAGATCTCACAGGAGGTGCTTTGGACAAAAATGAGCTTGAAAGAAGCCACTTGCTACTGTGAGTATCTTCCTGGAAGCTGCAAAAGCCTGACGTGAGGTGGTCAACCCATTCAGTGTGGGATCTCCTGCATGGAGGAAGCCAGATCTGAGTGCTGTGAGTGCTTGGTGCAGAGCTCAAAGAGCAGTGCAGTGATGGGGTTTTCTTTAAACCTAGCTTAAGACCTCCTGCCCCAGCTACCCATGCATGTGAAAGGTGACTCTGAGGCCACCTCTGCAGTCTCTCCAGCGACTTCCGGCCTCACATGATGTGTTTTGGAGACTGTATCATGCCTTGAGGAAACAAAAGACACTTTAAATCAGCTGTGAGGATGCTGGGGGCCCAGCCTTCAGCTATGGAGAACATAGGAAAGACAAGAAGGCTGTTGCCATTGCCATAGTCACCAGGAATTGTTGTCGCACTCCAAGGAGCAGTGTGAAGCATTGCTGAGTGTCGAGCTGGGCTACATTCCTCACTTGAAATGGGAGAAAGGTGTGGCACTGATGCTGAGAGCCCTACAAATATGTGGGTGGTACTGTACTGTATGTCTAGATTTTTTCCACCTGAGTAACTGGTACTGAGTAATTGCTCTGTGTCGTTTCCGAGTCAGTTCTAGATTAGCTGGCAGCTCACCCCAGCAGAGAGCTCCGCTGAGTGTGAACATGGAGCAGACAGGGAGGTCCTTGTTGTGGTTCTGCTGCTCACGGCCCATCTTGCTGTGTCGGCGCTTTCCCTTCAAGTGTTTCCAAGAACTTGACTCAGTCGTAACATAAGTGGAAGCAGCAAATGGTGGGAGTTTGTTGTCACTCCTCTGAGACGGTCTCAGTTTTCTTGGCTCCATTTGGATCTCCTTAAATAGTTTTATTCATTGAGGAAAATGCATTTCTTTCACAGTTCAGAGAACTGTTATCAGAATCATAGTCGGTTGTCCTTTTAGGTGGCCAGGTGTTTATTTTGGCATAGGCTGATAGCCCAGCACCGGAAATATTGGGAAACAGTACATCCGTAACACAGAAACAACTTGAACTCTTGGGGCAAGAGCAGACTGCAGTGGAGTCTGCACTTTCTGTTGGAGAAGGACTTTCCAAGGGGAAATTGGGACTTTCAGCTTTATAAAAATGCATCTTTTGCAAGGTGCAATATTGAAAATAGCTGAAGTTTCACGGCAGTGTTTTTGGCTAAAGAGGTTCAGATTCTCCCTCATCCTGTTACTTGTCCATACTTAGAGCTGGCATGATCTCTCCGAGATGCTCTGGTGATCTTTCAGAAGAAAGTTTGTCAGCTGGTTTCTCTGCCCACTTCTGACAACCATTGTCTTTGCGCAGAGGGGGTCATTTAGGAAGCCAGAGGAGGTAGACTAGACTAGCGTGTGTGTCAGGGACATGCCTACTACAGTGCTAGGCAGTGAGAAAGGGTGGGCAAGGGTGAAAAGGTAGGTAGGTTTTTTTGATCAGGGTCTGAATGCTGCAGACCTTACCCTCCAGACTGCTGTTTAGGAGCAAAGAAATACAAAAACATCTGAATATGATGGAGACTTACAAATCAGGTACTACTCACCGGTAGCTTGTGCAACATTCATTGCATACTCTATTTTAGTAAAAAAGCCTTTCTTTAGACAGTGATGCTTGGGGTTTTTATTGTGTTGTCGAAGCCTGGTTTTGTTCTCCTCCCGAAATATGCATTCATCAGTGCAAATAAAGGGAGGAGTGGAAGACAAGACAGATCATAAGAGGTAACTGGCACACCTTGCAGCATGTGACAGTGTCACTTGCTTAGTCTGGGAAGCTGCTTGGATTCCTGGTCTTCTCCTCTGTCCAATTTGGTGGGCGTGGGGGTTTGACTTGCCAGTCCAGTCACAGTAAAGTACTTTAAAGGTGGGGATTTCCAATGAGCTAAACTACACTTCTATTTCATAGCAGAAAGCAGAGTAAGAGGAATGAAGAAGAGGAGGACATAGATGTTCATGAGGCTGTGGACATGCCTGGCTGCAGCCTCCCCATTTTAGCCTGTTGCTGAAACACTTCTTTAAAGCCTTGAGAGCTCCTCATCAGTGGGGCTTAGTTTGGCACAGATGCCTTATGCCTCTTTCTGTGTGTAGTCCTGTGTCAACTGGTGCTGCATAACCCTTTGAAGCTTCTACTTCACCTTGTCTTCCATCAGCTGCTGCTCAGCCCAGCTGTGGTGGGACAGACAGAGGCTCTGCCGCCACCAAAGACTGGGGAAGGGCTGGTCCCCATTGCTGTGCCATGCAGAAGGTAACCATTGCTGTCCGTCTTTTTATTTCAGCCCACTGGAGCGAGGCTGGAGGAAGCAAAAGGATGGGGCCCTGGCACAGCCCAAGGTCCGCTTGCGGCAGGAGGTGGTGAGTGTCAGCCCACAGAAGCGTGGCCAGCGCATCGCTGTCCCGGTCAGGAAGCTCTTTGCCAAGGAGAAGAGGCCATATGGCCTGGGAATGGTGGGGAAGCTGACAAACCGTACATACCGCAAGCGCATCGACAGCTATGTCAAGCGGCAGATTGAGGACATGGATGATCACAGGTGAGAGCTGCAGTCATAGGAAGGGTCCCAACAAAACTAGCGAATGAGTGGTTGCTTTTGCCCTTGGTCACTGCCTCGGGGTAGTTGAGTGAAACCTGGCTGCTAAGACCCCCTAGTCTATACCCCTGAAGTACAGTGCAAACTGCACAGATGGCAGCATGTTAGCATCACCGTGCACTGGGAGCTCACCCTGCTCCTCATGTTGCCTTAGCTGTCTGTGTCTCGGCTACCTGGAGGGACTGCAGATCTCTGCCCCACCACTGTCCTGTGATGAACAGGAAGGCTGAGGTATCCCTGCCTCTGATCATTCCCCTAAAGTCATTATTTCAGACACACAGCACACTTTGACGTCAGGCTTATGTGTTCTTATGGATGTTTTCTTGGGAAAGGGTGGCTTGCCCAGTGTAGTGGAGGAGTCAGAGTAAACAAGGTCTGTCTGCTAGCAAGACCTGTTGTTGCCTCCAGTACTGTACATCCCTAAGTGGTCCTGGCCCTCTACCCCATATTGTGCTGAGGTCCCTGGGGGAAAACCAGCAGCTTTTCTCCTGTGTTCCGTGAATAGATGTAATATGCCTGGGTTTCTTCTTCTAATCTTTTCCCTTTCCCTCCATCCAGGCCTTTCTTCACTTACTGGGTCACCTTTGTGCATTCACTCATCACCATCCTCGCTGTGTGCATCTATGGCATTGCCCCTGTGGGGTTCTCACAACATGAAACTGTTGATTCAGTAAGTAAATCCCCCTGACTTGCCTGAATGTGATTGTGTCTCAGCCTTCAGCTGCTGGCTCTTGTGTCATCATCTTCAGCGTATTGGCTACTTGTTTGAGGGCCTTGACGGCTGGACGCTGGGTGTCCAGCCTTGGGGGGCTGCCTGCAGCATCTCTGTGAGCCCCTGCACTGCCTGCTCTCCCTCCTTCGGCCACATTGCTCTTAACATCAAATTATATCTGGTACAAAGCACGGTGGGGTTGTGTCTGTGCTGGGAGCCCTTTCAAACAACTTGTTCCCCTCCTGGTGGAGACCAGAAGGATGTTCATGGCAGGGAAATATTTCAAACCTGAGTTAAGTTTTCACCACAGCCACAGGATTTTGCTTCTGCCAGGACCAAAACTGACCTGTCTGACTTTGAGAGCTATCTTGAAGCTGTTTGTAGCCTTCCCACGTGTTGTTAAAGGTCTCTGGGGTACATATCTCTACAGCCATATCCCCGCTCCATGCAGGGAATGCCCTGGGGAGCTTCTGACCTATGTGTCTGACGGCTTTCAGAGCACTGTCACCAGCACCTGAGCCTACGCTGCTAGTAGGTGCTGCTTACGCTTCTGAGCTGTGTGAAGTTTTGTGCAGGCCCTCAAGCCTCGCAGGGTCTCCAGGCCCTGAGATTTCTTGACAGTTGAGGTAGCCAGAGATAGACATTTAAAATGAAATCTTAACATGAAGGTGCCTATGCCTTGATGGCGTTTTACCTGTGATCCTTTAGAAGACCAGTTTGAGAACCATGTGCCCAGTCATTGGCTGTGGGAATTTCTGTTCATCCTGGATGCTGTTATCACCAGCCCCTGCTGTTTTCCCTGCTGATGCTGTGGGCAGGAGCTCATGGGGCTCTCGCTTTCTCTCCTTGCAGGTCTTGCGAAACAGAGGGGTTTATGAAAATGTCAAATACGTTCAGCAGGAAAACTTCTGGATCGGCCCCAGCTCGGTGAGTGCTGTTGTCTGTGACTGTTGTGGGCTGATGGGAGGCTGCAGCCATGCCACCTCCCCAAGCAGGGGCCTCCGCTGCTTGGAGCTTGGTGGTAGCAGCTGCTGTTGGTTGGAGTTCTCCATGGGGCCCTGCCATCACTGGCAGGGTGCAGCAGAGCTCCCGGCCCCAGCCACCCTGCAGAATGGGCTGCCTGGAGGCTGGGATGGACCTTGGCACTCCTGCTTTGCACCCTGTTCCTACAAAGCCAAACATGGGGCTAGAGAAAATGCAGGATTTACATGGTGTGTGACAGCTCTCCTGATGCCATTTCCCCTGGGAAAGGCTGTGGTGTCTGAAAGTTTCCTGGCCACAGCACTGGACTTTCTGGGGCCATGGGCAAGGAAATCCCTAAACTTTGTTCTGGGCTTGCCTTCTTAAAAGCAAATATCAAGAGTATGTCTGATCTGTGTTGGGCTTCATCGTGCATCCCTTGAGCCCTGATAAGCGTACCCTTCGCAGTTCCCCCAGCCTGCTCTGCCCCTTGGCTGATCTGAGTGTTTCCATCTCTGCAGGAGGCCCTGATCCACCTAGGGGCCAAGTTCTCACCATGCATGAGGCAGGACCAGCAAGTGCACAGCTTCATCAGCGCCAAGCGGGAGAAGGAGAAGCACTCGGCTTGCTGCGTGCGGAACGACAAATCGGGCTGCGTGCAGACCTCGGAGGAGGAGTGCTCAGTGAGTGCAGTGGCCCCTTTCCATGCTGTACCTGCAGGCTCAGGGCCACTTCTGTTGGTGCTTCTCCCACCCTGGGCTTCACAGTGACACCTCTCCTCTCTCCTGCAGTCCACGCTGGCTGTGTGGGTGAAGTGGCCCCATCACCCCAGCACACCAATGCTGGCAGGAAACAAGAGACAATTTGGGTCTGTCTGCCATCAGGACCCCAGGTAGGTCCTGCCTAGCCCAGCTGCCATCCAGGAGGGGGACAGGGCTGCTGTGACAGTAGAGTCAGAGGCATGGAGTTGCCTCTCCGGATTGCCTCTCTGCCCAGTTGATTGCTCTGGAGACCATGGGACATGGGAACAGTGATGTCCCTATCTGCCCCAACAGCTGCAAGGGAGGCAGAGGCAGAGTGTGACCAT
The DNA here is from genome assembly GCF_964199755.1 of Larus michahellis. Taxonomy (NCBI): domain Eukaryota; kingdom Metazoa; phylum Chordata; class Aves; order Charadriiformes; family Laridae; genus Larus; species Larus michahellis. The sequence continues at coordinate 16,283,374 of NC_133903.1, read as the reverse complement.
ATTTCTGCTCACCATTGTTGGCTGCCCACCTGCACAGTGACCCTTTGTGAGCTGTGGGTGCCTTCCTCATCCCTCTGTCCCTTCTCACCTGCTCCCCACACAGGCTCCCTTCTTGGGGTACAGGAGTCACGTTCCCAGGACACTTTTGCCCCAGAGCTCTGCCAGCCTCTGTGTGCCACAGCACACCTTTGCCCTCGGTCACCATGGGCTGACATAGAGCTGAGACAGCTGAATGCCCACCTTTGGGGTTGTGTCCCCGTGGAAAGGAGGCAGTGAGTTGCTGGGCAGCTGTGTGCTCTCAGACGGCTGCCTTTGTGCGGAAGCCATGATCTCTGCTCACTGGGAGGAAGCTGCAGCTTTGATCAGCGCAGCCTTGGCTGATCTGATGTAGTGTGTCACCAGCTCCTTGCCAGGGACAGAGGAAAGGTGTGGGACCACAGCCTGGGGGCAGGGACAGAGCAGTGGCTCCCTCAGGGATCCTGCCTGGTGCTGGGGAAAGTTATTTCTCAGGCTGATCTCTCTGCTTTCCGTTGCCGCAGGGTATGCGAGCAGCCCGCCTCGATGGAGCCGCATGAGTGGCCAGATGACATCACCAAGTGGCCGGTGAGCATTGCTGGTGGCACAGAGCCTGTGCGGGCAGCTGGAATATGGCATCTGCATCCCACTGTACAGAGCCACAGCTGTGTTAGTGGAAGGGGGGGTGTCTGTGGTGCAGCCTCCTGCTTGTTGTCACAAATGCCAGATCAAGGCATCCATGGCTTTGTCTAGCCAAGGCTCAAAGCCCTTCAACAACAAAAGTTCCCCCGTGCCAACTAAAGCCCCAGGCTGTGCCAGGATAACAGGGTGATGGAGACCCACTCAGCCTTGGGGCTGTTGTGCCTCAGCAGAGAGGAGGTATTGGTTGAGGCTCAGGCAGATGGGGTGACAGGCACCATCCTGTCAGAGGGAGGCCTTGGGAGGCCTGTGTCTGTGCGACTGGCTTCTTCCCAAGGAGCTGTTTTGACTTTACCCAAGCAGCAAGCAATGCCATGGCTGGCTGATTGCAGCCTGTTGTCGTTTTCCAGATCTGCACAAAAAACAGTGCTGGGAATTACACCAACCACCTTCATATGGACTGTGTGATTACAGGCCGGCCCTGCTGCATTGGGACCAAAGGAAGGTAATGAGTTTTACCTGCATGGAGAGGGGCTGGGTGTTCGGGTGAGACACAGGGGGGCCTTTTCAGGTTGTAGACACAGCCATTTGTCCTTACCACGTGCAGCCTGGAGCTGTGCTGGGAAGGGCAGTTGGACAGGGAGCCATGGCAGGTCTCCCAGATTGAGCAGGACTCTGGGATAAGCAGTAGGTAACAGCCAGCCCAAGTCTTTGGTGTGTCAGGGTATCTTGCTCAACTGGTCCTGCAGTTTGCAGGGACTCAGATCCCAGGGGATTAAATACTTCTGCTGGGGAGTTCTGCACTTTTCCTTGGGAATGGCCAGCTTGGTCCTGACAGGCTACACTGGCCCTACCCTGGAGCCCCTGAGCACTCAAGGAGATGTCAGGAAAGGACCTGCTCTGGGTTTGCCAAGGCGGAAGATGCTGATCTTCCTCATGTTGCTTCTCAGCTTGAGTAGTTGCCCAGTGCTTGGGCCTGGTTTTCCCTGCTAGGGAGAAAAATCAATGCTGCCCTAAGGAGCTTCTCTGTCCCTGAAAGTCATGACCAGGATGCTCTTGGCCTAGCCCCCCCCTTTCCACTCTGTCACCTACGGAAGCACAGACTCCCCCAGCCCCAGAGACGCAGCTTTCCCGACCGCTGGTTGTTCTTTCTCAGCTGTAAATAGCTCAGCTTTAGCACTTGTTTTGGAACCCCTGTGTGCAGGGCGTTAGTCTGTGGTGGGGACTTGGTTTGCCTGTGGGAGAGAAGCCAGAAGGGTGTATGGAGGGTGGCACTGGCTCAGTGGGAGTGTTGTAGTGCATCTGTTGCAGAGATACTACAGCACGTCAGGGGCAGCTGAAGGTATCAGTTCTCGTAGGCAGATTTGGGAAAAGACAAGGGGGAGTGTGTGACCTGGGAGGGCACAGGATGGCCCATTGTGCCTTCCATGCGTGACTTGTTCCTCGTTTTGATTACTTGTGTCTCCCTCAGGTGTGAAATAACCTCCCGGGAGTATTGTGAATTTATGCGGGGCTATTTCCATGAGGAGGCAACCCTCTGCTCTCAGGTAAGTGCGGAGCTGGGGCTTTGTATGGCTGCCCTTCTGCCACCTGTTCCCCTTAGCAGCTTGGCAAGATCCGGGGGTGACTGTGGTGCAGTGTAGGTGGGAGTCCTGTGTTCTGTCCCACCCTGAGCCCAGGGAAAGCTGCTGATCAACCCTGTCCCTGAGCAACAGAGAGAGCTGCATCTGTCCCTCTTTGGAGACCAGTTTAGGACCTGGGCTGGCAGCTGTGAAAGCCCAACACAGGACCACTGTGGAAGCAGCGGGTGAATACAATCTTCCTGCTCCACTGCCGAGCAAATGTGGATGTCTCAGTTCTGCGTGGGCTGGAGTAAAGAATGAGGGCATAAAGCTGCCACAGGGAACAGGTAGGGTCATGTGTAACTTAATGCTGGAGACAAGGGTTGGGACTTGATGCAGCGGAGCAGAGGGAGGAGAGCCCCTCTTTCAGAGCTAACTGCAGCCTCTGCCCTGGCCTTGGTAAGGGGCCGTGCTGGCTGGCACACCTCACAGCCCCACTTCTGCCCTAGGTGCACTGCATGGATGATGTCTGTGGACTCCTCCCTTTCCTGAATCCAGAAGTCCCTGACCAGTTCTACCGCCTCTGGCTCTCGCTTTTCCTCCATGCTGGGTAAGCACAGCTGTAAAACTTACACTGTCTGGGTGGGGGAACCCTGAACCCTGGGATTGCGGAGGCTTGTTCTGGTGGTCCCTTCCCTTGGGGACATGGGCATGCTGAGCTGATGTCCCTGCTGGGGTTTACCATGCTGCGTTTGCTGGGAGGGATATTAGAGGCGTGGGCAAGGCCAGACCAGGAGCTCTCCGTAAAGGCTTGGAAAAGAACACAAGCACAGGGGTGACTTCAGTGGCTGCTGCTTCAGCTCCTGTACTCTGAACTTGGCAGGATCCTGCACTGTCTGGTTTCAGTCTGTTTCCAAATGACGATCCTGCGGGACCTAGAGAAGCTGGCAGGATGGCATCGCATCTCTATCATCTACCTGCTCAGTGGCATCACTGGGAACCTTGCCAGTGCAATATTTCTACCCTACAGAGCAGAGGTGGGTCTCCTGCAGACTAGGGTCTGGGTAACTTGCCCTGAACACACGCCTTCTCTACATGCCTGTGCCTCTCTGGCAGAGGCAGACACAAGACGCCAGAGCTGGGCTCATCTCTGGAGCATGTGCCTTGGGCAGATTTGCAGCTAGAAGATGGCTTCATACCATCGCCTAGCTGCTGCGCAATAACGTTCTCCAGAGTACCCTGGGCTTTCCAAGTCACTGGCATAGTCTGGCTGCAGTAAGATGGCTGCTTCTCATAATGAATTGGGGGGTTTGTTCAACCACAGTTGAGGAGAGGCTGGGAATTGAGAACTGTAGCTGATACCAGAGACCCTCTGCATATGAGTGGCAAAGAGCAGAGCTCACTTTTCCCACAGACTGTCCAGGACTGTCTTCCAGGTCCTTCAATGAGGAAAACTGCATGGTGGGTGGGGGGAGCCAGGAGACTGCCTTCAAGGCCTTCTCCTCTCTGGTGACTTAAACCAGATCCAGCCTCCTCAAATATAAAGTCTGTTCTGGTGACTGCTGGCCCCACACCTACTTTGATCCTAAATCAAACCAGGCCCCTTTACTCCTTGAACCCCATTATACGGATGAAGTTGCAGGCTGCGGCATCTCTTCCCTGAGAAACACTGAACAAGGAGTTGAATAACTAACTAAATAGCTGTAATGCCTGGAGCTGGCTGCAGAAGCCAGGCAGATGGGATGTGCCTGATGTTACCTGTAATGCTCTTCTTCTGCAGGTTGGCCCTGCAGGATCCCAGTTTGGGATTCTGGCCTGTCTCTTTGTGGAGCTCTTCCAGAGTTGGCAAATCCTGGCACGCCCATGGAGGGCTTTCTTCAAGCTGCTGGCTGTGGTGCTCTTTCTTTTCGCCTTTGGCCTCCTGCCTTGGATCGATAATTTTGCTCACATTTCAGGATTTATCAGTGGTTTCTTCCTCTCCTTTGCCTTCCTGCCCTACATTAGCTTTGGGAAGTTTGATTTATATAGGAAGCGATGCCAAATTATAGTTTTCCAGCTCATCTTCATTGCACTCTTCTCAGGACTTGTGATTCTGTTCTATTTCTATCCCATTAAGTGCGAGTGGTGCGAGTTCCTTACTTGTATACCATTCACAGACAAATTCTGCGAGAAATACGACCTGGATGCACAGCTCCACTGAAAGGCAAAGACTGGCTTCTCGAGCAGGCACTGGAGATGGACTGTCTTTGCGTTTGCTGTGCCAGTTCCATGTGGACAAAGCCTCTAATCCAATGACACTTCTAACCCTGCCCGTGGTTAATTTAAACTGTCTCCTTAGCACTTGGCAGGCATGTTTTGCCTTATCTCAGAAGACTCTGAAAATGGAACATTTGTGCCTTGTTCAATTGTATTGAACCTTTTCTGCTGCCATTATTTTTATTACACTAGTTTCAATACTACATTTTTAACCAGAGTTGTTTACTACTGCTAAGGTGGTGATTAAACGGTAAGGTAGCGTTTTAGCTACTGTTAATTGTTCTGCATAGTCTGTGGCTATGTTTGTTACTTTATTTCACCTGTGCTGTTTCGTGTACCAGTAGAATCAATCCTTTTCTAGCACCCAAACCAGTCAGACGCAGATTTGCAGCTGGAAACAAGGGCCTTAAAAGCCTCAGTGAACTAGAGTGTCTCTTTAATCACTGCAAGTGAATTCCACAAACAGCTCAGAGGCCGGCATTTCAAATAGCAACTGCAAAAAACAAGTAGGAATGTCCGTTCAACTGGAGTTTGTTTCTCTTCGAAATGTTACAACCTTTTCCTCCAGGAAAGTGATGAATCCACAGTCTGGTCCTGGTAGAGCTGGATTCTCTGCTCTCTTTGTTAAAGAAAGAAAACATTTGGCAGTGACAATAGTTAACTGCATGCTGGGCTCTCTTATCAGTGCATTATCACTCCTAGACAGGCCCGGGCAGCCAGTGCCACAGGTGACTGCTGGTCACAGGCAGCGTGGGGCAGATGGCTTCTGTCATGGCACTCATCTTATGACACTGGATGTTGCAAATGTGGCAGCATTGAAAAAAGAAAAACAAAAATGTTCCTGTGGTCACAAAGCAACAGTTTCTAACCCAGCCAGCTGGAGCCGCAAAACAAAAACCCAAGCATTTGGAAAAGCTGGTATTACCACTGCTCTTCAGACACTGTGACTGTGTTTTTAGAAGTGGAGGGGAAGCAGACATAATTTTAAACTTACTAAGCCTGAGAATCTTGGCCACATTTCATGTTTGTGTGCACAACTTTCTAAAAATAGCAGTATAATACCAGAATTATGTCTCCATAGGTTACAAACAGGTAAATACAGATGCTACTCGTGCTTCCTGTGCTGGAAGTGTTCTTAAATGCATCAGTTGCACAGAAATATCATGACCAAAAGTTGTCTAGTTGTGTGTCCTAATTTCTGAGAACAATGAATCTGTTGAACTCAAGTTTCTGTAAATCAGAAAATGGAGAAAGGGGAAGTCAAAACCCCCAGGATAGGTAAGCTGGGCTCCCTTTTTCTAACTCTTTAGAGCTTGCAGTAATTGACAAAAATGGCTCCAAATACACCCACCGTGGAACAGAAAAGAATGCACTGTGTTTGCTTTGTTGCATTTGCTCATGTGCACCCGTGGGACATTTCTGTTAGCTGCAGGCACTCTGAAAGGTACAGGAGCCGTAGGAGCAGGGTGCAGGAACAGTCCCTTGGGTATAAGACTCTGAGGAACACAGAAGGTCCCAAAAGGGTGATGGCAATCGCCTGTAGCACAGAGACTTCGCTCCTCCTAGGGCTTAGTGAGCACCCAGCCATGTTCCTGACAGTGAGTGCCAGGCATTCAAGGAGCCTAAAAGCAAGCAAGTTCCTAGAAGCAATCACAGCAGCAAACAAAGGAACGCTGCGTTTAAGGAGCCTCAAAGACATTGTGGGAGCAGATTCAGAGTCTAAACATGAAGTAGGGGGCCAGCACTAAGACACTGCTGCTGCTCCCAATGTATATTAACTGAAGTAACTGAATTGTCATTCCCTGCCCCGAGAGAAGCACTGACACCACAACCAGGCTATGGAAACAGCCCACAGCCAGGGCACAAGCCTAAGGCAGGCACAAGCATTCAGAAATGCTCCGCTACACAGCAGAAGCAGCAACACCAGCTACTGTGAGCCTGAGCACTAAGGCCCGGGGAAGAGGAAGATGAATTGGTAGCTCTCACTGGATATTCAGGACTTACCTGACAGGTTACTTTCGAAGCTTCTTTATGAAGCTGACCTCATCCCGGTTTCTGATGCCGTACCTGAACAGAGAGTTATGCTTTTATATGTCAGCTTCCCAGGAACCACAACCTTTGAAATCCTACAACCTCCTTTCCCAGGGGGAGATGGACTCCTACGATCGTGTGCTGTGTTCTAATGCAGGACAAATTAAAATTCTCACTTGTGTATGTAGAACATGCTGCCAGCACTGAGGAATCCGATCATCTGCCTCTTTAACTGCAACATCCCCTTAAATGCAACATCTATCAATCACCCATGGCTCAGTCTTTCAAGGACAGCTTTGATTAGGGCCATCTTTCTTACTACATTTTTAATACTTCAGACAAACTGCATGCAACAGCTAGAGTGCTCAGAAACACCTCCTGCCTCCTTGCCCTGGGAGTGAGTGTGCAAATGGGGGAGTCATTTGTCAGTGTTGTTATTAGCTTATCACTGACAGGTGGCCGAGCAGGTCCAGAGCTCAATGTGCTTACCGTTGGCTTGCTCTTTGCTTGCCATTTTTCCTCTCTCCTTTCTACCTCAGCAGCTCTGGGAGGGTGACCGAGCACTGGAACAGGTTGGACAGAGAAGTTGTGCAGTCTATGTTCTTGGAAATATTCAAAACCCAACTGGACACAGCCTTGAGCAGCCAGCTCTAGCTGACCCTTCCAGAGGTCCTTTCCACCACATAATGTGTCCTGACCCATCCTCTGCTGAGCAGCAGCCCACCTCCCAGTTTCCTCGGAGATGAGCTAATGTGCTTCATATGCACAACACCATCCCTAACCGTCTCTGTGTTCTACTACCCTCACACTCATGCTTTTTCTCACTAATCTTGACTCCGCAGAACACCTCAGGTACAAGCTTAGTAAACATATCCTATTTTGGTTATGTTTGGCAGGGACAGCCAAAAGGCAATGTGTCTGAGTGCCCTGAATTGGATGAACACACTCAGCACAGGATGGTTATGGCTGAGGAACTATCCAAGGCCTTCCTGACCCAGAGACGGGCTCTCAGTCTGCCAGGACAGGGCCTGTCCCACCTCCATGTGCAGTGCTGGTCCCACCTTCCACCCTGTTTCAAGTGCAGGACCTGTCCGAGCCAGGGACACGAAGATGATCAGAAGGCTGTGAGGACAGGCTGAGAGAGTTGGGGGGTTCAGCCTGGAGAAGAGAAGGCTCCGGGGAGACCTTCCAGCCCCTTCCAGTCCCTAAAGGGGCTCCAGGAAAGCTGGGGAGGGACTCTGGATCAGGGAGGGCAGCCATGGGACGAGGGGGAATGGTTTTAAACTGCAAGAGGGGAGATTGAGGTGAGATATCAGGAAGAAATTGTTTGCTGTGAGGGTGCTGAGCCCCTGTCCCAGGTTGCCCAGAGAAGCTGTGGCTGCCCCATCCCTGGAGGGGTTCAAGGCCAGGTTGGACTGGGCTTGGAGCAACCTGGTGTGGTGGGAGGTGTCCCTGCCCAGGGCAGGGGGTGGCACTGGATAGTCCCTTCTACCCTAAACCATTCTGTGATTCCCAGTCCCAAGCTAGCCCTGCCGTGCACATGCCGTGTGGATACCGCAAGCCCCCGCAAGCCCCCCAGCAGAGCCTGCATCACTCACTCTCTCAACTTCTTCTTGTCATCTGCCAACTTCTCTCCGGCATAGGTTAGGTGGTACGTCCTCCATATGTACTTCCTAGGGGAAGACCACTTAGTGGAGCGGCAGGGGGCAGGCCCGGCTCCCCGGCCGGCCACGGCAGAGCGATGAAGGTGGGGGCGCGCAGCCCGCCCCGGCCCCGGCCCCTCTCACCAGCTGAGGTGCTGGACGCCGCCCTGCCGTGCCTGCCGCAGCTGGACGTGCCGCCGCAGTGCCTTCTTCAGCTCCAGCACCGAGGCGTTCTGCACCACCACCACGGCTGGAGGAGAGCGGGGAGGGCAGAGCCCCGTCAGCGCCCCGCGCCCGGCCCGCCGCCCCCCGCCGGGCACCCCCCCCGGCCCCGGGACTCACGCATGGTCTCGCCGTCCGCCTTGACGACCCGCACCGTCATGGCCTGCCCATACTCTAGCGCCACCTGCGAGCCGATCTCCTCCGCCGTCACCTACGGGAGAGACCGGCCGGACTGATACCCCGCCGCCCGCCCACTCCCAGTCGCCCGGCCGGGTCCCCCGTCCCCATCCCCCGGCGCCCCCGTCCCCACCTGCGGCGGGAGGTCGCAGAGCAGCGGGTCCTGCACCAGCCGCGCCAGCGCCGCCTGGAAGAGCTCCAGCACCTCGGCGTGCGCCAGCTCCTCCTCGGCCTCCGCCGCGCCGGCCGCCATCGCCGCGCCGGAAGGGGCGGTCGGTGCGGGGGGAACCGGCGATGCTGCTCTTCTGCCCGGCCTGCGGCAACGTGCTGGTGGCCGAGGAAGGGCCGCGCTGCCACCGCTTCGCCTGCACCACCTGCCCCTACGTGCGCAACGTCACGCGGAAGGTGCAGGGGCGCGAGGGGGGGGGCGGTGGGGCCGGGGCGGCGGCGGGGCCCCCTCAGGGGCGGCGGGGCCGGGCCGGGCCACCCTGACCGGCGGCGTCCCCCGCAGGTGACCAGCAGGAAGTACCCGCGGCTGAAGGAGGTGGACGACGTGCTGGGCGGCGCGGCGGCCTGGGAGAACGTGGACTCGACGGCAGGTAGGGCCGGGGCGGGGGAACGGGGGGAAACGGGGGGGGGGATTCAGGGCCTCGCCTCGGCTGACGGCGCCGCGCCTCGCCCCGCAGAGCCCTGTCCCAAGTGCGAGCACCCTCGCGCCTACTTCATGCAGATCCAGACGCGCTCGGCCGACGAGCCCATGACCACCTTCTACAAGTGCTGCAACCCGCAGTGCGGGCACCGATGGCGGGACTGAGGGATACGGACCGCCCCGGGCCGCCCGCCGCCTGAGGGGCCGCGGGGTCCGGGCCGCTGAGGGTGAGGGGCCGGGCCCGGCAGCGCCAGGCCCGCCGGGACGGGGGTCGGGCCTCCTCTCCCACAATAAACGTGTCAGTAACCGTCTGTGTGTGGGTGATTTAAAACCTGACCCGGGACAAGGCTGAAAACGACAGCGGGAGCCTCTAAAAAGGTGTCGGCCCTGTGCCGTGGTACTGGGGAAGAGCCCTTCACACAGGGCTGTGGTTCTCCTAAAAACACACATAATAAAGTAATGCCATGCACACCAAGAAAACAGCGTTTAAAACCATAGAAACACAAAATGATTTAGGTTGGAAGGGAGCTTAAAGACCATCTCGTTCCACCCCCCTGCCCTGGGCAGGGACACCTCCCACCACACCACGTTGCTCCAAGCCCCGTCCAACCTGCCCTTGAACACCTCCAGGGATGGGGCAGCCACAGCTTCTCTGGGCAACCTGGGCCGGGGGCTCACCACCCTCACAGCAAAGAATTTCTTGCCAAGATCTCATCTCAATCTTCCCTCTTCCAGTTTAAAACTGTTCCCCCTCGTCCCATGGCTGCCCTCCCTGATCCAGTGTCCCTCCCCAGCCTTCCTGAAGTCCCTTTAGGGACTGGAAGGTCTCCCCGGAGCCTTCTCTTCTCCAGGCTGAACCCCCCCAGCTCTCTCAGCCTGTCCTCACAGCAGAGGGGCTCCAGCCCTCCCAGCATCTCCGGGGCCTCCTCTGGGCCCGCTCCAACAGCTCCGTGTCCTTCTGCTGAGGACACCAAAGCTGGATAGGTGTCCGACTCCAGACGGACCTTGAGATAACTAAGCTAAAGAACAGTTACCAAACCTCAGCACAGAGCCAACTGCTGTGCAGCAGAAGAGAAGGCAAAGCAAAAAGTAAAATGTTACCACTAGTGCCTTAGGGTGAGAAAAAAAGAAAAAGGGGCCTTTGCTACGCCCTGTGAAAACCACGTAAGATAAAGCAGAAACCGTAAACTACATGCTGTACAAATAATTATTAGTAAAAACAGAATATACTTAAAGTGGGATGGATCAAATATTATTTGTATCTCAACATTAAGCTTTATTCTCAGTTTAAATACATTCAAAAGTAAAAAGGATAAATAACAATAAAAAACATGATGGAGCACAAATTGTAACATTTAATCTGCAGTAACACTCAGTCCTACAGGCTAAACCAATTTAATATGACTCAGCTTTACCTCTTTTATACAGGGATAATCTGCACCCATTTATTCCAGTTCACTTCACAGGGGAACACTCGTCCCAGCCTGAGAGTACAGTCTATTGTAGGCTCGTAGTATATTGTTGGGCTTTCGCTCAGTTTGGGATTGTTCACTTGTTCTTCCATAACTGGCTGAGAGAACAGCGACACTGGGGACGGCTTTTTCATGTAGAATCGTCTGATGCAGCCAAGAGTTTCCAGACCCTGCAGAAAAATTCACATATTTTGGCTTGAGCAGTTGTGACAAAAAAAAAATATGCACTGAACGCTGTTCTACCTACAGTGTTCTCAGACACGTTAGACAATTTGTACTAAAAGTGGCTTCAGTTCACTCCCTCAGGAGACCATGGGGATGGCAAAGATTACAGCACAACAGCGCAAGTTCACATAGCTGGGTATACGCTCCTTTGTTACTTTCAGCACAGTGGCTGGCCAGAACTCGTGTCCAACAACAGATCTCAACATTTAGGACCAGATAAAAACCACTTAAGGCAGGAACAGATGTAATTCCCAGACTTCTGGGTCAGTTCTTGCTGATGGGTTATCATTTATTCCCACAGCAGCAGCCAGCAAGGCAATCGGTTGTGCTGTATGTGCTGAAAACAGCTGCCGTGTATTCAGTAATCTCACTCAGGTACGCTTCTAGATTTACTGATATTTGGTATATTGCAGATACAAGCTCCGTGTATGGTTTCAAAACTAGTTCTAATCGAATTTATTGGTAGAGAAGTTAGATTCAAGTTCTCTGATCTGTAAAATGTACAGGTAATTCCTTGACGTTGGGGATTTGAATAGACGTAGCCTAGGAGTCTGTATTTCTCTCCCACATGTGTGCGCCTCACCACTATACACTCTGTACTGGAGTCTTAAACCCGTCTGCTGCTGCTCGGCCTGTCCCCTGGTCCCAGCTACCCTCGGGGGGGTGCTGCTGTGGCCCAGGGCGTAGGGGCAGGCTGTGCTGGGACGGCCAGGAAGCACGGTGGTAGCTCAGTGCCCGGTCAGTAGCACACACAACTTGCATTGCCACCAAAACGCACGAGCCTTTGGACAGAAGTGTGGCATAGGTACACTGGAATATTAATGACCAGTGCTAGTAAGGGAAGTCACACTTACAGGAAGGACTACAATATTACCGCTCTACTTCAGATTTTAAATCATTGCAGGGAAAAAATAAAATAAAATCAAGGTTTCATTTGCAAAGTAGCAATGCTGGCAATCAAACTTCAAGGCGTGGGGAAAAAAATATGAGAAACTCACATTTTCTCACCACATACTGTTTTACAATTAAGGATATATGACTTTCAGCAGGTCTGTCAGGACAGAAGGACTTATTTACAGTACCGTCTAGCACAGACACATTTCAGTCTGATTCTTAGGTCAAAGACTACCCATCCAAAAGGTGTATATAAGAAAAAAATTAAGATAAACTCTATGGGTGATTAACGCTGCATTAAACAGCCCAACTTAGTATTTCACAGTGACAAGCCACCACTCTTCAGTAACCAACTAGAATTTCAACTATGTGTACATCCATTTCAGACGCAAGCTCAAATTTTAAAATGAGTAATAGAGTAATTTCAAGGATGGGTAAAGCAGGCTTGCTTCCTTCCTTCCTCATTGTGAGCAGTAACTTGCTCTGGCTTTGGTTAATTTACACTAAAGGGAGAAGGTTGTTTTTCATGCTTCCTCTCAATCCCATTTTCCTGGGACTTCCAGCAAAGCCGTTGCTGACTCTTACGTGTGGAAGCTGAACCCAATTAAAAATTAAAGCTCATGCAGCTGATGATTCACACACCTGCAGGATCTCTAAGACAGCGACAGGCTGCAGTACCCCCACGTAATGCTGCAGCAGTGTGCCTTCCGTTACACCTGGCTTCGTCATGATGTGGTAGAGCACAGCTTCCATCATCCCCTTACACACGGGTTTATTCAGATTTCCATCCACAATCCTCCACGGTCTCCCAATGAAGCAGACATTCTCGCAGGCCCTGCAAAAGACAGTTTTAAGTTCAGCTCTGTCAGGAATTATTATTATATATATCTCTTCGGGGCACGTGGAAGCTGAGACTTTCTGGCAGCGGGCTTATTTGTGAAATAAAAGTAGTTTTGTTCCTCTGATATTTGGAGCTAGTTGGTTTTGGGGAAAAAACATGCATCAGAGAAATTTTTTCAGCATGCATACGAGCGTGAGTAATAGTAACAAGAACAATGGAGGAAAACATGGGGTTTTTCCATCACCAATGCTCTCTGCCCATCAGAGCATAAAACTAAGGTTTCCAAAGCATTTACTTCCAGACGTTATTCTGGTAGTGCTAAGCATTTGGTTATTCTGCAGACATCTCTTACTCACCGGTCCCTGGCTGCCTGGGATACTTCTGTCATAGAACTTCCTGGAAAGAAAAGAACACGCAGTTTTTAATTAACCCAAATTCTTTATCTAGTGGAAGGAGAGTAGAAGGCGGCTACACTGTAAAATGTAACAGCTTGTGCTAGATAATTACACAAGCAAACCACGCTGCGTGTTGTTCTGAGCGGCACGGGGAGCTCTAAGCTTCCAGTCTGCCTGCCTTTACCCGTTTGCAGCGTGCTCCTTTCTCCCACACCTCTTCTCCCAGGCACATCTGCCTGCTCCAACCACACCTTCTGTGCTGCCATTCCCACATCACAGCAAGAATTTTCATTCCTAGAAGTCTGACGACGTGGCCGAACAACTGGTAATTGTACGGACTGAAAGAGCGGAGCGTCACAGAGAGAGATGTGAAATGCAGGGTCTCAGCTTGCAACCGCTCACATGGGTTTATTTAACGTAATGCTCCTGGTGACCGTACGGAAGTTGAGCAGAATCTGAGTAGCGATCGACTTAGGACTCGAGAATGCAAACTCAAGATTTCAGCAGGGCTCAGTGAAGGTTGTCTCTGCAGCTTCCATTATGCATTATGTCATGGGTTTTAATTACACAATTACTTAATGTAGGTACTTCTACCACACCCAGAGGCTAACAGCTTTGGCTTCAGCACATGTAAGCCCTTCAGCTGGCCTTCATCACTAAGAACTCTGCTTGATAACGTAATTATTGTTTTTTCCCTCCTGTGTTACAAACAAGTAGAGGAAGTTAAATCCAAAGCAGTACTTTAGTAGTTCCACGTTAAGAACTGCTGAAGCCTTTGCTGTTCAGACAGCCCTGAGTCTATTTCCTGCAGGAAGGCTCCAGTTAAACAATAGCGAGCTCTAAGATGCTGCAGATCAGCCTGCACTGATTCACATGGCTGGCTGCAGCTGCAAACGTGGGTAACAGCAGATCTTGGCAAAATATCACACAAGCAGTTAGCTTGTGATTCAGTCTGAAATCAGAGCTGATAAAAACAAAAACAAAATAAAATCCCCAACAACCTACTTAATGCAAAGCTTGGCAAGAATGACTAGCTATTAAAAAAGAAAACTGGCAGTAAAAAGGAAATGAAAATGAAGTCAGATTGGGTTACAAATGAGGCTATTAATCTTCTCACTGGCATGTGCTGTTTTCTGGTGAATGGTTTAATGACTTTACAACTTTCAGTCGGGGCCATTCTAGTTAAATGTACACCAGTAGCGCTGCGTTTTCTAGGTTTAGAGATGCCTAGCCTTTGGACTGAAGCCAGAGATGAGAAACTTCAGCTCCAGTTATGTTTTTGGAGAGGAGTGAGACGTGGAAATGAGTTTCTAAGGAAAACACATTTCTGGACTAGGCATGAATGTTCCAGCAATAGGCATAGGAAAGAATCTTTGATGTATCTGAAACCTCCAAGACCTTCCAGATCAAGTACTGTTATGCCACTTCATCTGTGAGAAATGACAACCTCTCTCTCTGGTACGGTTTCATAAAGAACCTAGTATTGGCTTATAAAATGGAGCTACCTGTTTGGGATAACTGATGATGAGCTACTCTATTTCTCGGAGGTAGAGTGCTCCTGCATACCTTTAGAGACTCCCGGGTTCTCCTGTAAGTAGGAAAGGTCATCATCCTGCTCACTGGCTGATTGTTCAAGGCTAGGGATCTGCTTGTTGTGCTCAGTGCTGAGCTCATCATTCTCTACTTCAAGTTCTTTGTCCTCAGAGCAAGATTTCTCTTGTTCCTTGTAAGTGTCCACACTCACAGCATCTGGAGCACAGACTGGGTGTTCAGTGAGGCGTTCTGTCTGCCCTCCTGGGGAGCCTGTTTCTTCATCCGTGAGTAAAGCTTCCTTCGTTGTAACAGGATCAGTAAAATTTGCATCACAGTTTTTTTCATTTGCGCTTTTCAAACCACTCGGGGAACCCTGGCAGAGCTGACTGCCATCTTGAGGGACATCATTTTGAGTCTTACATCTCTTCCTCGGGGGCTCTTCATCGCTGACAGATTCCGTGTCTTTTCCCAGCTGCTCCTCCTCTCTCGGACATTCCTCTCCCTTTGGTTCTGATGGCAGGCAATCCTGCTGTACGTCTGGGAGAGCGGGGTCTGCACCTTGCTGCTCAGAATCATCCGGTTTATTCTTCAGACAGACTGAATGTAGTAGCCACGGCTTGGCAAACACTACTGCAACCAGTCTTACGGCATGGCCTCCTACTTCTAAAATCTGCTGCATTTCAACAAGGTCCTATAAAAAAAAAAAAAAAGACAACAAACCAAATACAAAAATTATCTCAGGAGCTTTCACTGGGAAATGTCAGTTTAACCAAATATCATGGAATTGCCACCTTTAACTGGCAGCAAAGAAAGAAGAGCTTACCAGAATATTGAATTTTCTGTCCTGCTGCACTGAAGTTGAAAAGATGCTTTACCCCTTAAACTTTTCTGAAGTTACAGCACAAGAAGTTTTGTTCAGCTTAAATTAAGTTAAAATGTAACTGGGAAAAAGTATTTTGCTTCCAAAGGTGAATGTTGGTTCCTCTAGGTTTCTGAAACGGTTTATTCCTATCTTTGATTAAGTGCGGCATTAATTTTTGGCTTTTCCAACTTTAAGGCAAGATTGCTATCAGGTATTGCTATGTGATCTCTTGCTAACATAGATGGCTTTGTTCAATTTATATTTGCTTCCTACGGCCTGGAAGATTGTCCTGTTCAAGGGGAAGAGTAAACATGCAAACATTCATGTATGGAAAGCAGCTGGCTGTAAAACCACCTGAATGTACTGCTCCAAGCTCCTGGTGCGTTCAGGTTCCACCTCTTCGTAGTTGCAGAAACGTTTGCTCAGCTCAGTTTTGCAAATTCCAAAGTGGGAAGTTTCCTCTATCGCGTTACGGATCTCCAAAACAGCAGCTACATCACTGGGATTATAGCCATAACCTTCTGTACACTCACGGAGAAACCAATCAACCTCATACTTTTCTTCTTGGACTTTTATCAGCCTGGTAAAAGTTTCAGGGAGGCAGGAGACTCCCACAGCCATGTTATCAAGCAGAGAAGAAACTGCAAGGCAAATAAAAACCAAGTGTATAAGCTGTGAAGCAGTTATTACTACGCAACACACTACAGAAAGATAAATATTCTGAGACAGACAGATTAGAGGTGCTATAGACTGTTCCAATTAAAAACAGAGCTCAGTTTTCCATCTTCATTGCTGCAGTTTCCTTTTTTCTTTCTGCCTTACATACTTCTCTGAAGACTTGTAGAGGAAGAGCAAGCTGGTTTACAAGGGCTTGCCTTCCTATCAAAGTGAAGTACTACTGAAAGATAGTGCAGACTTACTGGTTTTCCCTCTAACACTGGGGCAGCTTAACTCAAAGTTAATGAGGAAATCAGCTCCTTTTTAATTGAAGAAGGTCAAGTGAAAAGTCTAGGGCAAGGAAATGCTATGGAGGACCCTATTAATCGAAAAATTGGAAACGGCTGATCTGTGGCAGAAAGCTATTGGCCAAATAGGGGATAAACTACAAGCTGACAATGTCAATTATTTTAACAAAGCTTCTCTGTGTTTGGAGACAGGTCCGTCACTGCACAAAACTGACCCCCGCTGTACAGAGTACTCAGAAGTTGAAGCAGTGTTACGCCTTTTTCCAGTCCTGGATGATTAGAGGGCAGCTTTGGCACCGTTCTTACCTGCTCCCCACCCTTTTATCTGCAGGCTGCCTTTCCATCCTGCCTGCTGAGACACTCGTACGACAGCTGTGCTGCTCTGACAGCCAAGGAAAAATGAGAACTGTAATGAGCCGTCAGCTCAGTAGACCTGGAGGGCATGTGTTGCAGCAGAGATAGGAGAAAGAATTTCTATTTTAACTTTAGCACAACCGCGACAGGAACGGGGGTAGGGACAGCACTAGACCTTCCAACTAGAGAGCTAAACAACTAAAGGTGTTCCTGGACACATTTGCATTACAGCTGAAAGAAAGATGCTCTTTAAGAAGGGGGAGTACTGATAAATTGCAAATATTCAAGCTCTAAATATTATCAAAGTGTTTAAATTATTGTAGGTACAAGGCCAGAGATTGCACACCACTATTTCAGGCACTTGCATGAGACAAGTAAATGTGAATTTCCATTCAAGGAGCTCTGAAAGATTTTATTTTCTCTTTACAGAAGAGAAAGCCTGGGTGTGACGTAATAGGGTATTTTGAGTTGCAGAAGGGACTGAAAAAACCTCCCGGAGAAGGGATAACAGAGCAGAGGACAGACTTCCTCTTTGGATTAATAGTTTCACACAACGTGAAACGCAGGCAAGGACTTGTTACCAACAAAAGGTGCCTCTAAGTCAACCACCTGTTTGTTTTAAGTCAGAAAAGAAAGCGTTACAAGGCAAACCGCATGTGTAATGAAAAAAGAATGTTCCTATTAAGTGGCTTTGTTCGAATCGGTTCCTTGGTTCACTATTTTTCCTGCTCCAACCCACTTCTGTGCAAGTTAGGCCAAACAGAAACTAACCTGGAGAGCTGAGTCTTCCTGGAACTGGCGTACATCGCAGCTTCACCTTCACCTGGCAGGAATTGACCACAATATTGTCGCTGGGACTCAGATTGCGTGTGCTGACAATTCCAGGGGCATAGTAGCCTCTCATCAGTAAGTAATTAGTATGAGATGCTTGACGAGCTTTTACTTCTATTTTCCGTTTGCCTCCAGAGCTGTCATCTAAGTCATCATCATCGTCATCATCATCGTCGAGTCCTTCTTTTCCCAAACTACAGCAAATAGAGGTGTTTTGTTTGTTGGTTGGGTTTTTTTTCCAAAATAAGAAAGTGACTCATTACAGTGAGCAAAGCAAGAACACATCCTATTCTGCATTCCAGTATTTAGTCATGAACAGCTGTGGGTATGTCCATAGCAGGCTGATTTAAAGTGCTGAGAACAAGCAACTACAGAAAAGAAAATGCACTAAGGGTCCCTGGAAAAGGAAACTCTCTTTTTTTTTTTTTTTTTTTTTTTTTTGCAAACACATTGAAATGAACCCGAAATATCTCAGCTTACTGTGCTGAGCCTCTTCGGTTCAACAGACACTTCATCATGAGGGAACATCTGTCAGAGCACAAAGGCTGAGACCAGAAGGGATACTGCAGATACTGCAGTGTAGGGCAGACAGTGTTTATTTTTAAGGGAGAAAAGGAGAAAGAAAGAATTACAGACCAAAGACTTCAGTTACTTTACAAAAGAAAAAAAGCAAACAAAAAACCAACACAAAACAAACTGCAGACAGCCTCAAAGTAAAGAGAGAACAGCAGCAGCAGCCAGGATAAATTTCCCAGAAACAAACTCAGTCAAACCAACACTGTCTCTTTCCAGGACACAAGAAGAATCATTATGGATGAAGGCGAAGGCTCTGAACAACCCGATCTAATTCTGAAGTTGCCTCTGTTTTAAGCAGGTTACACCAAACACAACCAAAGGTTCCTTCCAACCTTTTCTAAGATGAGACAGACCTTAAGTACCTTCTCTTAAAACATATTTAAAACCAAAAGGGAACACATCATATTTACGAAAAACAGTGTGAGTACATAACCAGTTGGAAAACTGGACTCGGATGCTTGTACTCAGAAGTGGGACTAACCCAGGGTTCAGTGTATTTTTGCTAAGGCCCCAGGTGATAAAATAGCTTATGAAGTTTGCATAGGATCACCAAAATGGAGAGGCTGCAAGTATATGAGAAGACAGGATTTGCATTCAGAACGTTTCCAGCAAACTGGAGACACAGTCCAGAAAAGAGCAGGAAGCATTTTCATATGGACAAATGCATGCTATTTATATTATAGTAGGATGCACCTGTCCCCAGCCTGAGGGGGAACAATTAACTAGGTAAAGAAACTTGTTATATTGAACGACAAGAATCATTTTTTTGGCAGGGCAAAACCATGGCCATTCATCAGTTTGGGATGTATTAGCAGATGTATCACCTCTATAACGTGATGTAATTGGCACGGACCTGCCAGCAAGAGCGTGGCATTTGGCTTTTGACATCACAGTTTAGTCCGGAGGAAAATTATGAGAGACAGAGATCTAGATAACACGAATAACATGAATAACATCCCAAAAACGCAACTGGAGGAACTGAGGCTGCTCATTTTAAAGAAGAGCATATTATGGGAGGAGGACTGTGATAACAATCTTCAAATAGGTAATAATAGGTTCTAAAGAGAACAAAGTATTTTCCATGTATATTGGCCATATAACGGGAAGCAACAGGTTAAACTACAGCAAGAGATTTTAGTTGCACCCTAAGAAAACACATAATGATTTTAGGGATAAAAATATTCATAGGATTATACTGCCTAGGGAGAGAGTTTCAATTTCAACTACTGGAGGTTTAAAAATAAAATAAATCAAAGAGGAGACAAGACACAGAACACATATTGTAGAGACAGGTTTCACTGATAAAGCTGAAACCTTGTTACTAATCCTTCTTAGTCCTTGAAATGGGAAGGTACAATATTGATGAAAATGTTCATTTAGCACACACTGCTCTGCTTTCCACATCGGCTCTGACGGCAATGAAGTGCCTAGCAATTTAAATGTCACATATGTGAAGACAAATGCAGCCCAAGGCTGTAACGACAGGCACTAACTGAAGTGCCGTTAAGTTTTCAGAAGGTTCCCTCAGAAATAAAAATCTAAACAATATCACAGTAAAACATGCCACAATACAGTGCAGAAAATGCTAACACCTGTCCAGTTTCAACCATGTTACCCCTAAACCATATTTACAGATAGAAATAACAGTGTTTACCTTTTTATCACTTCATTTTCCACCATAGTGCTGTCCACCACAACTATCTGCTCTGGGATTCTCACATTCACAGATACGAGTCCCAGGGAGAATAGGGAAAGCATCGCCACACACTGGCCACCAGGTCCGTCCATAGGGAATGCAATCATGCCTTCTGATGCTTTGTTTTCTTGATCTTTAAATGAGAAGTTATCTGGCTGGTCTGATTTTTCGGCTTCCTTGAGCTTCTCCAGGAACTGAAAGGACTCTGTACAAATTGTACTGGGAAACCGCCATGTGAAAACTCTGGACAAAAAGACAAATTCAAAGCACAAAGCTTTGATAATCTGTTCTTACTGTATATAAATTTTAGACTCAGGGTAGGACAGAGCAGCCAAATAGTTGAAGTCCCATGCTAGAGCTAGTGACCAAGTACCTTCTACACCTGCTTTCACAGCCCTTTTCCTAGTTCCAGAGCACCAGGTATTTATGCACCGTGTAAAGGTCAGGTACTATATAGCAAATACAGAGCAACGATGTCGTCTTCTGCTTGAGCACTGAATACATTTATAGTTAAAACTCTCCTCCCCCATCCCCAAAATCCAGGTACAGCGCAGCACAAAGTAACTGGAGAGGAAAAGCAAGCAGCCATCAGAATGGGAAGAGTGCTATAGAAATATTTCCACCACATCTAGAACTTTGATGCTACCTCTTCTCTCCTCTGCATATGTCTTTGTAAAGGCTTGCCCAGCGAAGTTGGCTCTATTCCCTGTACAGACCAGATAAAGGCTTAACATACATAGATGTTACCTTCATCTCCTCAGTGTCAGCTATGCCAGGCAGGTTCTTTGCTCTAAATACTTCAAGCATATTCTCTCCTCCACACCAAGCATGCCTGGGTAGATTATTTGCTCAAAACAGTGACCTTTCTGACACCCACCTGTAGTAACTCTGAGACAGCTGGTAGGACATGGGTACAAAAGGCAAAGCCCGGCTTTTCTTCGGACCCAAGGTGTGATTTACTCGACGGCGATTGACCAAGCTTCTCTTCTGACACTCTAGAAAAGCCTTCACAAGAATGTCATCCCGGTACTCCCGGTACAAACGAAATGTCTGCAAAAAAACCCGTTCAATGTAAAAGGCAGCGTTAGCTCTGAATCCACTGCGAGACTCACCTACTTGAGGTTTACATTAACTAAATGAATATGGAGCTACAAGCCAGAATATAAATGATACATATAAATTTACTTAACTGCACTATTCTATTCCTTTTATGGGCTTCCAGGCTTTCCACAGTAAATGCCAATTAAATTAACTAAATGCTATAAGAACACTTGATATTCAAAATTAAATCAGGCTCCCACTAGAATTATATATGTAAAAAAATGCTCATCTGCAACACATTTTGGTAGATTCTTCCCATCATTTTACCAGGAACACATGCTGCTGTGAGCTTGGCTTTCTAGTGCCTGCTGAGGAGATATGAAACTCCCTTTGAACATCTAACCTTATTTTAAGTGTCTGACTAATAGGTGATATATTTTTGTGGTCCCCAATGCTAAAGGAGAGGCTCCCGAACACCAGTGTCAGCTGGATACCAGGACTGTCCTTGTGATACCTCCTCCAGAGCATAACTCCAACTGCTCAAGTGGTCACTAAATCATGATACAGTTTGAGCCAATGGAGGGGACGTGGAGTTGATTTCATATGGTTTTTGGGGATTGCTTCAACCTCGTATCTTGCAGTCTCATCCTCAGAGAGAAAAGCAACATACTGAAAATCTGCCTTGAATATCTAATTCCCTAAAAGCAGAAGAGAATAATCCCCATAGAACGGGTACAAATCTAAGTTTCTGGGTTTCTTTTCTCCCATTTGAAAAAGGCACCTATCGAAGGTGGAAGGAGAAACTCTTTAGGGTTGTATGACCACGTGGAGATGTGGCACTTAGGGACACAGAATCACAGAATCATTTAGGTTGGAAAAGACCCTTGGGATCATTGAGTCCAACCATCATCTCCACTCTACAAAGTTCTCCCTTACACCATATCCCCTAACACCACACCTAAACGAGTCTTAAACACATCCAGGGATGGTGACTCCACCACCTCCCTGGGCAGCCTATTCCAGTGTCTGACCACTCTTTCCGTGAAGAATTTTTTCCTAATGTCCAGCCTAAACCTACCCTGCTGCAGCTTGAACCCATTCCCTCTTGTTCTATCGCTAATTACCTGTGAGAAGAGACCAGCACCAACCTCTCTATGATGTCCTTTCAAGTAGTTGTAGAGAGTGATGAGGTCTCCCCTCAGCCTCCTCTTCCTCAAACTAAACAGTCCCAGCTCCTTCAATTGCTCCTCATAAGACTTATTCTCTAGGCCCTTCACCAGCTTCGTTGCCCTCCTCTGCACTCGCTCCAGCACCTTGATATCCCTCTTGTATGGAGGTGCCCAGAACTGGACACAATACTCAAGGTGTGGCCTCACCAGTGCCGAGTACAGGGGGACAATCACCTCCCTGCTTCTGCTGGTCACACTATTCCTAATACAAGCCAGGATGCCATTGGCTTTCTTGGACACCTGGGCACACTGCTGGCTCATGTTCAGCCGCTTGTCAATTAGAACCCCCAGGCCCTTTTCTTCCAGGCAGCTCTCCAGCCACACTTCCCCAAGCCTGTAGTGATGCACGGGGTTGTTGAAGCACATTCCATTAGCATTGGCCCATCGATCCAATCTATCCAAGTCTCTCTGTAGAGCCTCCCTATCCTCATGTAGATCAACACTCCCGCTTAGGTTTGTGTCATCTGCAAACTTGCTGATGATACACTCTATGTCCTTATCAAGGTCATCAATAAAGATGTTAAACAGAAATGGTCCCAACACCGAGCCCTGAGGGACACCACTTGTGACCGGCCACCAGCTGGATTTAACTCCATTGACCACCACTCTTTGGGACCGCCCATCCAGCCAGTGCTTGATCCAGCAGAACGTATGCTCATCCAGGCCATGAGCCGCCATTTTTTCCATGAGAATTCTATGGGGGACAGTGTCAAATGCTTTTCGAAAGTCTAGGTAGACAATGTCCACAGCCTTTCCCTTATCCAATAATCGGGTCATCTTGTCATAGAAGGAGATCATATTCGTCAGGCAGGACCTGCCTTTCCTAAACCCATGCTGACTGGGCCTGATCCCCTGGTTGTCCATTATATGACTTGTAATGGCACTCAAGATGATCTGCTCCATGACCTTCCCTGCTACTGAGGTCAGATCGACAGGTCTATAGTTTCCCAGATCCTCCTTTCTGCCTTTTTTGTAGATGGGTGCTACATTTGCTACCCTCCAGAAAGAAAACAGACATGATTTAGTGGTGGACTTGGCAGTTTTAGATTTACAGTTGGACTCAATCTTAAAGGTCTCTTTTAACCTAAATGATTCTATGATTCTATGACCAGTAAAGTTTGGTCCAGATACTGTACCTGAAATGACTGGCAAGATTTCATCTGGTTATCTGAGAGTGCCAATGTGCTCTGAATCAGATTCTGTAGCACTAGAAAATGAATATCATAGACACTGAAAGAAAAAGAGAAAAAAAGAGTTTATTCATGGTGATTTTTGAGCAGGAGGTACCTGGATATTGAACTAGCACAAAAATATACAAACTCAATCACCTGCTTCTGAAGTAGACGCATAAAGGCATGAGATCGCTACAGCTAAGGATCATTCATGTAAAGGAGCCTGTTACGTTTTCCCTGAACTTCCACCCTGAATTTTTGGGTCAGCCCAGATAATCTGACACAAAGTTCTCTTTGATAGCATCTCCCCCTCTTAAGATATAGCACCCACCTAGAAAACATACTGTTGTCCTAATAACAGGTCACCATTCCGAGGTCATTGCTGCTGTTATTTTATTCATCAAATCTATAATCCGTGTCAGAGGTCCCTACAGCCTTGTGAAAGTATTTTTGTAATTAATAATTTATACACTGCAACAGACATGTAAAACATACTGAATTAGAAGACTGTATATGACATTCACAGATGTGAGGGCTGACACGACCTTGGAGTCCTAATGGGAGAAAATAGAGCTACTGCTACTCACCTGCTTAGACTGTCCTCTTTTGTGTTTTGATTTGTGTCTTCTCCGATAGCCAAAACTCGAAATCTAGTTCAGGGAAGGGAAAGGAAAACACTGAAACAAAGGTAACTTTCTGTGATTTTTTATCAACCCTGAAACCCAGAGGCTGACAAGTGCAACTGCTAATAAGGCAAGTGTTGAAACAGCGCAAGGGACACTGTCTGCTCCAGCAGCACTCCGCACAGGTGACAAAAATTAAAAGATGTGTCCAGACCCATCTCCCTCACGCCGCTAAGATATCTGTTGACAAGGAGATAAAACACATGGACAGGAGACAGTACAGAACTGTAGGGATTTGCTATTCTGTTGAGGTTTTGGACTTCCAGTTACTTTCGCTGTAACGCACAGCTCTTCCCAAAGTAAGAAAATTTACAGACGTGCTAAATTTGTTATCATAAAATGGTTCGAGACCCAAATTTTCACGCTTCTCTCCAATTGTTATTCGTCATGAAAAATCCTGACGATCTGGGGCTGAAGAATATTATACAAGGCTGAGTGCTCCTTTGTATCAACAGTTTTAGCAAGACTGATGATTTAGCTGAGCAACCAGCCACAAATCGCAATATAAAACGGGGCCAGTTAATCTGGAAAATGGTAAAGGGAAGTCTTCTATTGCATTAAACTGTTCCACCTGAGCACCAACATCTCTAATAGCAAAGTTGAGGATTTGTCAATTTATGAAAATCTGGCATTGTAAATTTCTGGATTAAAAGCTTCATTTAGCAAAATTGGAATAGGTTGAAATAAGCAAGCTTGCGCAAATAACTGAAAATCAGTTACATGTATTTGGGAAGTGTGGCTTTAAAAGAAACATCGTTTGTTGTATTTACTGAAACTTCTTTTGATACTAAGAGTACAAGTAAGAGGGTGTAAATCATGCATAGCAGAGAAGATTCTACTCTGAACTGCCCTCCTCTCTCGCTGTCTCAGCCCACGCGCAGAGTGAAAAGCACCGTAACTAAAATACCTGGAAAAGAGTTCCTGCAAAGTATCAGGAATCTCAAGTTTGGGATTCCCCAGGGTTGAACTGAATTTCTCTTTCAGCCTTTCCACAAACTCTTTAAACTCCTTTGCACAAACCTTAGAAAAGAAGAGAGAGAAATGTTATCAACCTCCATTTGTTAGAATGGGAAAAGACCCTCTACTTTTAAAGCGTTCATGGAAAATTCTAGTAGAAATAGCTGGTTGTGAATTATCAAGTCAGAAGCAGTACAACAGACAAGAGAACGCATCAAAGCAGCTCTGTGGAGGTTGGGTTTGCTGATTTACTTCACAGTTGCAGGTTCTGTCTGTAATCATGCTCACAGCTACAAGCAACCCACCATGAACATATGTTCTAAAACCAATTATACTGAATTAACAGCATAAGATCTCTTGCTAGAGCTTTGTTTAAGCTTCTGCTTATGTCTTTTTTTTTTTTTTTTTCTCTTCATGCCCTTCAGGCTTTGTCATGTTCTCCATTAAGTCTGTTTGTACAATCATGGCTTGGAGGACACCTGTTAACACAAGAGGAACGGTCCTGTATCTCTCTGGAAACAAGCTTTTATTTGCTTCCAAAGACAGACTTTGGGGATGGCGACACATGCCTTTATTTTGGCAATATCTCATCAGCAAACCACTACTCTTCATGTAAACAAACATGAATCTAACGACAGAACTGACTGGGGTTTTCTGACAATAATATGAATTGTCATTCCTGGATAAACACGTCTTGCCGTGACGTTGTCCCCGTTCTGAAAAAGTTTTGAAATTCAAAATGAAATTGTTTGTGCTGAAACTGTAAACAACTTTTCAATTTGAAAGTGTGTCTGATTTAAGCCATAAAAAGCTCAAAAATTAAATAAAATCTTTTGACTGATCAAATCAAGGCTTCTCTCATAAAATTTGCTTGTATTCCTGCACCCATCCACAGAAACTAAGGCAATATTTCAACATGCATCAGGAATAAAAAAAATACGAAATTACAGAGCAAAAATGTTTTCTTGCTCAGATAACAAGGAGGCTGAGAAGATTAAAAAAAACCCCCAGAAAACAAAAAAAAACCCAACCCCAGTGCATACAGATGCTCCGTCATGGATATTTATAAACAAGCACATTGAAAAAACAACATTTTTGTTGCACACCAGTGGTGTTTATGTGCCTTTGGAAAGATGCCTGTGTCCACTTTACTCCCCAACTAGCAATGATGCTGCATTTTTACAATGATGCTATTTTTAAAATAGCTAAGGGTAAAAGGGAGAGAGAGGATACGAAATCACAGTAATTGAAAGAGCGCAAGGACTCAGTAATCCAACCAGCGTAAAGTACTCTGTCACCTTTTAGAATACTTCCCTCCTACCTGTGGATCTTCATAATTATTTTCTCTATTCATGAAATCTTCAATGAGGGCTTTATCTTGGTAAACCTCAGCAAGGCAAACTCTGCAACAGATACAGTTGAAGGTGTTGTACACAGTTGAAATTTTCCCAATTTAATACAGATTTGATAGCACTAGGGTTCAAAAAAGTTGAAATTTGTAAGTCACACGAAACAAGACAAAAACATAATTTCACTTCACTTAACTTCAGGAGAATTTAGCCTATACCTAGTATATAGACAGAAACCTTCTTACTTATAATTAAGATAGGTCTGTGGATTTCTGACAATATAACGAGCTCTTCGTCCAACGGAATGAGAAGTTTTATCGAGGGACTCCTCAAAGCTGGCATGCATGATATCCCGAACTACTTGCCACGGAACAAAGGGCCCTTTCACCTGTGTGAAGAACAAACGTTTTTGGAGTTAAACTTCAGCTTTTATATACACAAACGATGGTTAGAAGCAGGATGAATTCCTAGGACTGATGAAATATGTGTTCAGTATATAGGACCTCTATTTAATGGGTCTATTAATACCTTTGCGTTTAACACATGACTAGCAATTCGGCACAGCATGAGCAGACTGTCTTCTTGCACTGTCCAGGTGACACGCAGACGTGTCATTCTCTGCAGCGCACTCTGGTCAGCTTCATCATGGTAGCGGAGTCTTTTGCTTTTTTCTACAGAATCCTCTTCTAACAAATCCAGGAAAAAAAGAAAAAAAGACAGTTATCTCAGCACTACATATTCTGATTAATTCAAACTCCTATCACAGGCAGTATCAGCACCAACTGGAGTTTGTAAAAATTAAAGACAAAAGCGACGAAGAAGTAGCAGTTCAGAAAGTAAAATGCATTAATACCTCTCTCAGGAATGAGGGAACAAGCACTTTAGTTAGCAAACTGACTACCTGGAGCATCATACCATGAAGAATCTTTAAGCCAGCTACCAAAAGTTGGCGGTGAATTGCCAGGAGCTGATCTGGCACAGACACAATTAGTTTGTAGTTTGTAGTAGTGCAATTGTGATTCGTGCACAGGCAGCAGTTAGAGCACGCTGCTGTTTTTCTGCAGAGCTAGCATCACAGCCTGGGACATCTGCAGCTCTTCACTGACAGAGGCCACCCAAAGAGATGCCCAGTGAGTTTCCATTTCCCACACTATGTGACAGTCACATCAGCTTTCCTAAACCACCTTACAGTAGGCCTATGCGTGAAAAAGAATGCGGCTTTTTCCTGATGTGTTACTTGCTTACCTTTCTTTTTCTTCTTTGTCTTCTTTCCAATGTCTTTCCTAAGCCTCTTCCTCTTTTGGCTTTTTCCACCTCTCACTCGTTTGGTTCGATCCTGGGTTGGTTCTGTACTTATTTCAATACATTCCTCTTTCTGGACAAGTGACTCAGATCCTACCTTTGCTTCTCCCAAAATATTAATTTTGTTACCTAAAATGACAGATATTTACAGTAGCAGAGCTTTATAGCAATTACATTCTACAATATTAAGGTATAAAGAGCAAATGCCAAAGTTTCAGTATATTACGACAGATGCCCTCTCAGATTTGCCCTTTGTTAGTCATGTCATTTCATGCCACTTCTCAGCAGCTCACAGAATAAAATCCCACTTAAATGAGGACCCATCAAGTAATTACTAAGTCTAGCGCACAGTGCACAAATGCAAGGGAACTGAGCTGAAGTTTTATATTCAACCTGAAGCATTTCCTCCTCCTCAGCTTAAATGTTAGGCTATGCAATTTTAACGGTGCCTAGTCATACAAAACATCGCTCCCTCTAGACTTTCTGCAAGATGCACATCAGAAATTACAAAGAATAAAAATTATTGTTCTAGAGGAAATTATTTCCACATCTATTTTACTGCCCCAGAAGCACCCTGAATCACTGTAAGGAGACAGGAACAACTCATGTCATCAATACTGGATAAAAAAATTATTGTTCCAGAAACAGGGAAGGAAATTATTTACCTATTTTACTGTCCCAGAAGCATCCTAGATTAGTGTAAGGAGACAGGAATAACCCACATCCTCCGCACTGGGTTTGACAACAACAGTAACAGCTATAATACAGTTACAGACGCCACCAACAGCATCACCATCTTACCTCCGGTGCTGAGCGGCAGGGGGTGTTTTGTTAAGAAGGTTTGGAGTCTCACTGTCAGTCCGTTTTCAGAAACTGTACTTTCCTAAGACAACACAGCTTTAAAAAAGGTGATATGCAAAAGGAGTGCACTGGTTTTAACAACACGGTACATTATATCCATTGAGTAGTGTCAGAAAAAAAATTTCAGTATAAAGGGAAAGATCTTGGGCTACAATGAAGAATTCATTTGTCTTATTATTACCACATATTTGCATGGCTCTAGAGCTTTTCTTAAATCATACTGTAATGACCGCTAGATCATGAAGGTTAGAACTTCTGCAAATCTCAAGTTTAAAAAAAGTCATCACTGAAAAGAAACGCTCAATTCTTTCATTGCTACAGAGGCTGAGCAGAATTTTCTGTAAAATGGTATTTTTTCAAAGCATTTTACATTCCAAAGGAACATCTAAAAAGCAAAAACCAAAACGCAAACACAAATACTGAGTAAATGCCTCCTACGCCATATTCTATCCACCTTAAATCTGCGCCAGAACTGACTGCAACATATTAGGAGCTTTGCCATTCTCAGCAAAACCCATTTCTCTTGTGGGGAATTCATCGGTGACAGAAGATGGTCACAGATGTGGAGAGGAAAGCTGAGACTGAAGAATTGCTGGAGGTCCTGATAATGCTGAACAACTAGATGACAGAACAGCAGATGAAATCAAGAGCGAAATGATCCTGCCTGAGGGAAGAAACAAGCAACTCTAGTTTTACATGTACACGAATTTGACCACTAGTTAGTGCAGGGTAATTACAGCCAGTCCTGTGAAAGTTCCTGTTCAATACTTGGCAATCGTCAAAAAGCAAAGCAAATGTAAGGAATTCTTAGGAAAGGAAAGAAAGATAACGCAGCTGTAAAAATGCATGGTTGGCCACAGCCTGAAAGCACTACGTGATTCTGTTTCCACCTTAAAATGGATATAGTAGAACTAGAACAGCTTAAAAGAAAGGCAACGAGAATGATTAAAGGCAGAACAGGATCCATGCTGGGAAAAGTTAAGTAGATGCCAGTCTTTAAAAAAAAAAAGAGATGATAATAGGAAACATGAGAAATGTTTACAGAATCAAGTGAAACAGAAGGGTAAAGGAGAATGGTATTTTTCACAGCTTCCCTTCATACTACAATTATTAGGGAGCTTAAACCATCAAAAGGAAGTGGTGACACATAATATTACTCTGAAACACTTTGCTACATGAGGTTGTGGATACTAAAGATTTACATGTGTGCAAAAAAACAATCAGAAATATTAACGCTAGAAGAAAAAGCTATTAACCGCTTTGAAACATCACCCCCAGGTTTATAATGGCCTTGAGCCAAACTTGCAGAAAGCTGGGAGAATATTCTGAGAAAATATCCCTATACAACTCCCTTGCTCTTACAACCTTCCCTACAAATCTTTTGTTGTCAGCCATCAGAGACAGGACATTCTGATTTGCTTATGTTGAGCTTCCTAGTCATTTTTTTTTCTGTGTATATTTCCTTGTTCTGGATGTTTCAGTAAGGCAAGAGGTACCACTAAGTAATCTAAATTGCTTGCTTAAGAAAGTATTTCTCCTTTGCTTGAATGTACTGTCAAATTCCGTTCAGATAACATTTATGTCCAGCCCTTTCATTCACTTCCGCACCAAGATTTACCACATTTGGCATTCATTTCTCTCCAGCAATGGAAAGCCTTACTGAGACACATGGCTGAGAAAGCATGCAAGCAGCAAGATTTTGTTACCGGTATCTCAACCTTAAGAATCTTAAAGTTTGGAAAAGTCATTACAGTATATAAATTTTAAAAGACCCACCTTCCTAGTCTTATTGATGATGTAGCTTGTCCAGATCCAGTTGCGTTTTAGATGCCCGTAAAAGCTGGAATCCAGACCTGCGGCTCCTAACCCATCTCCAGGGATAGTGCCATCATCAACCACCTCTCGGCTGCCTCTAAGAGAACGAGTAACAAAATATATAGTAATTATTTTGTAGAGAGCGCCTTCTCAGCCGCTCTTAAGTGATGTGTGTGCAATATGCAGAACTCCCCCTTGCCCTCCCAATTTAAATAGGGCTGGGAAAGCAGAGGCCATTCCCATAACCCTCTTCCAGAAGCAGCACAACAACAATGTTTTTCCATTAAGTTTAAAGACTGAGCTTTCAGTTTAAGGATTACACTCACAGCAACTTCCTTATTGTTAACTAAGTTCCAATGGCCGTGTTAAACCCTGTTCTCAGCACTATTCCTGCCACAGGACTAGAGAAAATACCTGCGCAGGTGAAAAGCTTTCTCAGGACTGGGGGAAATCTTCCACAGGAACTAAAGGCAATCAGTCACACTGACTGTCAAGTACTGGTCTCTCCAGTTTTCTAACAAATACGTTAAAACTTGTTTAAATACATGTGCAAGCCAGAAAAACAATGCACTGCAATTCTCTCCCTGGAACGAGGATGAAACTAACAATGAATACCATGTAATGGACAAACTGGTACCCTTCACGAATAAGCTACTTAATTGTAACTGTGGTGTTACAGTATAGAATAAAATAAAATAAAAAAAAAAGATGTTTTTTCATCTTTATAAATACGACACTTTGCAAGAAATCGTGGAGACAAACTTACTTCCTAAAAAAATACAATAATAAAAAAATTCAAACTATGAATGAGCTTTGCATATGCAGCAGATCCGAGAGCTCTGACAGCGCAGTAATAACACCAAAGAGTATTTTTGAAATCCTGTCTCACCTTACAAAAAGACTTTTGCAAAGCTACCATGAAAAAATTATTTCAGTCAAGCTTTCAATAGACAACTCTTTCATTATAACATTAGACCATCAATTAAATCCAAAACCTGTTTCTTAACCTTAAAGATGTTGCAGTCCTCTTCAGCCTAACTGCAAGTCAAGCCCAGATAGCCAAATTAAAAGATTTCTTACACACAATGGAGACCTTATGCAAAAGTTGAACAGAATTTTTTTTCTATCAGCAAAGATCAGTGGAATTAGGTTCCCCCAACTCCTTTTTTTTTAAGATAACTTGATGTATCTACCTGTAGCACTGAACTAACTGAAAATACTTTTAAACAGACTGTTTATCTAACCAGAATAGAATATGGACAAAACTAAACCCCGGTGCACAACAGTCAATCTAAATCAGTAGAGCTGGCATTCTGCGTGGCTGCCCCAGGCTGCAGGTACACAAGCCTCGCAAGGATTCTGCTTGTGATTAGGCAGAAGATGAAGTGCCCCAGAAAGCACGGCCAGATTTCACCAGTGGACGCCAACACCATATTAGAAATTATCTGTAAACGATACGCGGCAAATTGCAACACTGAAGGACAGATTTCAGAATGTGACACTGGGGAGCTACTGAAGCTACAGGGTACTTGAGATACCATGATATAAAGCACAGGAACAGAGAATCTTTAAATTTTTCACTTGCATTAAGTGTACTTCGGAATTACTCCTTCCCTCTCAGCTTTGCTGTTCTCAAGACTCTTGCAAACACTTATCTGTGCTATTTTGGAAGAAAAATCTGAATCTGTTTTACCCATTCCTCTAGCATGAAAACTTGCTTGGTAGACAAGTTACTTGTAAACATGATACATAACTACACATCTTTATAATCAGATAGCCTCTGAATGACAAAAAAAAAAAACCCGCAACCCCACAACAAACAACTGAAATGCCAGAGTCTTAACTGCATTTGCTATTGAGTAACATCCTCAAAAACAGAACAGTTCTTTTTGCCCACTCGATTCAAGCAACAAAAGAAAGATGATGACGACATACGTGGTATATTCCAACATCGCACACTTTCGTTCCAGATTGTGTTTATCCACTGCTGACTCCTGCTCCATTTCGACATCTAGTGCAGTCTCCTCCCCTTGAAGGCTACTTTTCTTTGAACGAGGGCAGCGGACAACTCCTAGACATACAAATGGTTGTGACTATCAGCATGAGAAAGAAAGACTTCAACTCATTTTCAATCTGCCCTGCTATGGCAAACTACTGCTCCCGAACAGGACAAATATTTTTACCACTTCTTAGTAAAACATGCTACCTTCTTACGGAGGTAGGGTATAGCAGAGGAGTCGCGTGATGGCTTTATAGTAACAGAACTCAAAGGTAGGGAAAGCCCCCAATTTCTGGCTTACTACTGCTTTTTGGCTGCCCACGCTACAAAGACAACAGGGCAGGACCAGATCTCAGGCAAGTATCAGATCTAGAGGCTCGATATAAATTTAAATCCAGGACAGAACGATTTTCCCCTCAAGGCTCAACATGGAAAATACTTAACTGGAACACACCAAAGCTTCCATAAACATGCAAACGGGTGAAACAATATCATTCCCATATTTTGGGGGCTAGGAGCAATCCTGGTCTGACCAGCCTGCAAAAGCTGCAACAGTCACAAACACACTACCAGTTGACAAATGTGTAAGGAGCCTTTTGTACATAACTGCTTGAATGCAAAAGTAAGAGAAAATTACAGATAGATCCTTTTACCTGACTAAATTACAGACATACTGAATAGCGTTGGTCTAGGGTTTCAGGAGAAATCTCTTGCCTCCAATTTTATTTTTAATAAAGTATACTTGTTGTATCTGTAGATCCTATTTTAAACTGTAAAAGGACCAAGCACAAAAATAAACTCCAAAAACCTGGGGTGGGGCTAAAATCCCTTAACTTCCCTCATCTTACTCGGGCCCTCTATTAGAAGTTCTAGCAACACCTTTCTAAGGAAAAGGGACCTCTGTTTAAACCGGTAGAGAGCTATGGTGAAAACAGACTAATTATTTTCAAAAAGGCTTTTTCACGACTGAATTCAAATCTAAACAGGGCTATTATCAAATTTGATGCTTTTAACAGGACAGCAATGTTTTTCCTTTAACAATGCTCTGAAAATTTCAACTGGATCTCAACTTCATCGAATTATACAGAGAGAACTTCTAGCTTTTTTTGATGCACAACCAGCCAACAGAACAAAACAGTGGAAGTGACCAAAGAGAGCCTGCCTGAAGCTTTAGGAGAGGAGGAGGAATTGTGGTATGAAGAGAATAAACAGTAAAGGTGATAAGAATGTACGTTTATACCATACCCAAAGGTGTATTAAGGCAGACACACTGCAAATCAAACCAGAAGTTTTCCACATCCTGTATGGTGTTCAGGACGTACAGGCGTCTCTCAAACGGGCG
Source organism: Larus michahellis (assembly GCF_964199755.1). Lineage (NCBI taxonomy): Eukaryota > Metazoa > Chordata > Aves > Charadriiformes > Laridae > Larus > Larus michahellis. Next base: position 16,249,786 of record NC_133903.1, on the reverse strand, counting down.
GCTACTTTGAGCCAGGTTATAGTGCGGGTCACAGATAGTGGTATCAACAATCACAGCGTTTCTCTTCATATACACAAAGACCTGTCAAATACAGTACGTTTCTGGCTGTTAGGTAAAAATCATTGAAATTGCCTGATTTACAGGACGCAACTCAATCTAGCTTAGGCCTGCTCGGCATTTCTTTCAGTCTTTGCTGTTTTGAGCCAGCACTGATAGAAGGCACACCCATCCCCACCCCCATTGCATTGTATTCCCAAACTTCCTTTGCCAGCGATCCAGAAATTTCATTTCTAGATTTAGAACAGTTTCTTTTCCCTGCTTGTGCACAGGATATTTCAAGTTTCCACAGAGAGCGACCATTTCCTACAAGCTCTCATTCAGGATTTGGATAGATGTATTTTGGGGACTAATTATCTTTCTTATCCTCATAAAGTATATGTTGGAACTGCCTTCTTTGCATGTGCTCTCAATTTATAAAAAGATGTGTAAGAATGTCACTATTTTCCCCTGATCAGTGACTTTATTCTGTGTCAGACATCCAGTGCCTAACGCCTTGATGGAAAAGAATGTGGCAGGCTCGTTTTTCATAAAGTGCTGCCAGCTTGGAACCTCCTAGATCATTACTGTGTGCAATGTTCAGCATTATACACTCCAGAAAGAGGTAGAAATTCTCTGCACAACTTTCAATATGTCACTTGAATCTGGAGGTTTGCGTATACATCTGAAACATCAGGATTTTACTTAAATATTTAAGGTAGTTACAAACCCTAAATCTTGCATTTATTTCACTGGACAGAGAAAAAAAAAGGAAGAAAAAGAATGGCTAAATGTTTTAAAAAATTACCTGGTCTTTGTCTTGAAACTTCTCTGTTGGGCCAAACTGTATCAGTCCCATATAACATAATCTTTGAAGGTTTTCTACCACTGAAAAGATGTACCTCCTGCAGCAATATTAGGAGTATTACAATTAGCACTCATGAAAACAGTAAAAATGATAGCAGAAAACATCCCATTTCCATGCAGTGACCTGAAGCTTCAGGAAATCACTGCTTTTTTGAACTACAGAGTTTTAAAATTTCTGAAGTGGTATTTTTGTTTGCTTTGTCAGCCTATGGAAAATATATAATATCCCAAAGCTCCAAATTTCCTTTCCTCAAATCACACACGCAATATTTTAGCCAAATACTAATTAAAATTTTGCTGGCAAAGAACAAAATTAGCCAGAAATACCATATGTAAGAATGAATTAAACAAGGTCAGAACACCAGCAGATCTGCAGACAATTTTATGTAATGAAAAGAAGACATGAGTAAGAAAACATGACTGTTAAATATGAGCTGATACGCCTTCACACTTGTACGTATAAAGAACTGGGCAACGGTCCTTGTAGTTAAGGTTGTTTAGAAATACCGCTCCAAGAAACTGCTTTCAGTTGCTTAGAGCTTTGGCAGAGCAAAAAGTGCAACATTTCCCATGCTGCATATCTACTTACATGGCAAAATTCTGGAAGTTGCGGGAAACTTCCGCAAGATCTAGTTTCTGAGAGAGAGTTTGTAAAAAAAAAAATTAGCTTTGCTCATATGTAACTTCACTAAGGTCTAAGTTTTGCTGTGCAGTTCGATGGGAATTTTACTTTGGCAGGAGTTTTCTCTGGGGCTCAGAAAGATCATTTTGAGAAGCCTAGAAACACTGATGCAATTTGGCCGAGTTAGAAGTTTTAGTGAATTGGGGGAGCAAAGAGACAACTTGGTTACATGGCATACTGTTCTGCATAAACCCATCAGATGGGGCCTACAGATTTCAGCAAATACCATGAATCCAGCTTCCTTGTTACTAAGATTCAGCAAGTAATAGGTTAGGAACTGCAAACCTGAGCTGACCACAGGTCTTGACAGCTGATGTTGTTCACTATTCATTCACCAACGACACATTTGCAGGTTTGCAAAATGCTGTATAAGCCTCCAACCATCCAAATCCACACCATTTAGCATTGACTTTCTGGGGAAACTAACGTGGTGCTGTTGATTCCACATATTCAGATCACTTCAATGTTGCTTTCCCTTCCTATCTTCAGTCCAATCTCAACTTGAATGGCAAAAGGATCAAAATCTCAAAAGGAATGGCAAAGAATGGCAGACATGCCACTGAGAGCAGGAGTAGAAATTGAATGGCATGTATGAGCAGCAGGAACTGGGAAACGCGGCATCTTCTGAAAGATTTATGAAAGACAGCAACATTTAGACTCCATTAAATTCTGAATTTAGCCACAGTCAGGAGTGTGTTTTATACAGAAGTAACATCCTGCTCATGAGTTATGAAGGACAGAACCTTCCAGCTCTCAAACGCTGCCTGACAGCATGCATGAATATTGTTTATTAGTTTCTTATTACCTTCTATTTGGGAGAGAAAAATACAATTTGGCACACTGTCCTTAGAAGATTGATGATCCTTGTCTTAAGTAGCAAAGTTCTCTTTGACACAAACAGGAAATAACTGAGAAAACAGTCCACCGCTGTTGTTTCCTCCCTAGAGCCATTTACTTTGACTCGTCTGCTTACCTTTTGTAGAGAAGCTGCTGTCGGACTGACCTCGGAAGAAATCTGATCAGAGTGTGCTTTTTTAGGGGATCATTTAAAAAATCTTCCAGACCATCCACCTAGAATTATTTTCAAAGTTAATCAAAATGCAAAATGTAACTATCCTTTAACGTATCAAGCATTGCTACCAGAACTGTCTACTGAAATATTTTCTAAGCAAATGTTACTGCTTTTGTAAAATCCTTAAACATTATTCCTGTTAATCAACGAGGCAGAAGATTCAGTGAGATTATAAAAAGCTCTTTGCAAAATATAAGCCTAAGAATTTGCAGTATTACAGAGCTATAAATTTTTTTTCATTGTGACACTAAAAGCAACTAACTTTTCCGTAAAAAAACTAAAATACCTACTCTCTGATGGCTAGTTTTGTTAAAATAGACCGAGAGGATATTTGTTACTGTACAGTTGATATCATCAGACTTTAAAGTAAAGCAAATGTAAAACAAAAAGTGCACTGTACCTTGTAGCTGACTTGCACTATCTGAACAAAGATTGAGAGAGGCAAGCAGAGAAGAATGTCACTAACAAGAGCCCATCCAAATCCAAACTCTCTGTGAACCGGGAGGGGAGGGACATAGCGCATCCAGGACACATCATCCACATACACTAGGGACAAGAACACCGGCTTAGACTCAGACAGGACAAACCTAACAGTTATACTAACAGTTTTACTGCGAGTGTTCAAGCAGAACACATTTAGCAGGTCATAGCGTGGAAATCTGAAAATCTAAAGTGACCTGAAAATAATCTAAACCATTGATTTTCAGTCTTTTTTGAAGTAGACTTATCTTTTTTTCCAGTGTTGAACCATGGCAAAGTCAGGAGGTGCCACTTCTTACCTGTATGATTAGACAACTCTGCTTCACTCTCCTGCGCGGAAATCTCAGGATTCACCATAGTTGTCATAATTTCTAAGGTCCCGTCTGGTTGTGCTTCAAGCACAGCTGCAGTCCCATCCTGCCCTTGTTTGCTGCCTTTCTTCTCGCCATCACTACCTCCTTTTTGGTGTGTTCCATTTAAAGGGTGTCCATAAATTAAGTACCAGAGGAACATGTGAACCATTCTCAAACGGGGCATTTTGGGAAGAAAGCCAAGAGAACGCCCAAGTCCTGGCACTGGGAGGGAAGATTAACCAAACAGAAATAAAAACAGGATTAGAACAGGAGAAATATTCACCTCTGCAAAAGTGATGTGAAGAAAACTGTAAGGAAAGATGGCTGGAAGTAAATAGAAGTTGCAAATAGTGTGGCAAGTGGTAAAAAAGTAGTAGTGAATGCAAATACTCCAGTTCACAATTGTAAAAAAATAAGCAGCTAAGAAGACATTGGATAGTGAGGCTGCTCTAATGTAAACCAAATTTTTCTTCGTAAAAGAAGAAAAAAAACCCACTTGCGCCTTAAATGAGCCCAACATCTGAAAGCGATTATTAATAATAAATGGGAAAGCGAAAGATGGCAGAAAACACAGTTAGCTGTACCTGTAACAGGGTGGTAGTTTTTCAGCTGAGTTATGCCCATTTTTTCATCAGTTTTTCTTGCCCGACTATTATTATCAGCTTTACATGAGCTTTCTTGCGTTTCTCCTGAATCGGGAACTGCCTCTTGCCCCAGGTTTTCTTCCTCAGCGTGGTCCTGGGATGTTGGTGTCTGGGGAACTTTAATCCTGTATTAAAACCAAACAGCATTTTGGTAAAAATTAAGCAGACGCTCATATTTTATCCAAGTTGAACAGAGATGGCATCACTAGGGCTGGTAACTAAGAAATGCAACTCTCGTCTTTGTGAAAGGAGGATGACCTTGAACACTTCCTCCTACTAAATGATACTGAATATTTTGATAGAAAACAAAAGGTCCTTTTATGGGCTTATTTGAAAAGATAAGCTGGGCAATGGAATTCAACACACACAACTCTATTCTCTACTGATATGAAATTCCTTTTCTTTAATTAATCTTTTCAGGCAGAAGGTGCAAATGGAAGCTTGTGATTTTCATTTGAGAATGCATAAATAGTCCCTAAAGAAGGAACCAAAATCCCATCCTAGAGAAATGTTCTCCTTATGAGGCTACCTGATCGTGTTTCTTTTTTATGCTTTGTCTCCAAAGCCATGAATCTGATGTTTTCTGCTGCCCAGCAGACTTGCGCTTGGGTGACAATCTCAGCCTACACTTATGACTAAGGTGTTGAGAAGCACAATTTCAACGTGGAACACCCTCAGATTCTCCTCCTCTTAAGAAAGCCCTCAAACAGCCGGGTATCAGTGCCAGCTCGGCACTGATACCTTTATTGATGTTTTAAAAGGTAAAAGGTGAAGCAGTCTTGTGTAAAAGTTACCTAAGGCTTGCAAGTTTGCCAAAAATTGAAGTTCAAATCTTTTGTGAATTAAGAAGTCTATGCCTATACTTCAATTAGAAGTCTCCCTCTGATGATTTATCTGCCCATACCTCACATACACAAGAAAGTGCTTAAATCTCAAAAAAAAGAGAGTGGGAATTTCTCCCTAATTCCCATCTCTCTCTCTCTGTAGCTATGGCGAACCCTACATTTCCTTCAAATGCGGCACCAGGATTACAGGCCTAACCTGGGCCTAAATATGCTACTAACCAAAGGCTGAAAATTAAGCATTTTAGTGTTGGCCATGGGTAAGCCTCATTCTCCATGAACAGGGGAAGCTCTTTAAACGGGGCTGTTCTAGAAGACTAGCTGGGGGTGTGACACCATGTGAGGACAGCCTCTCTGAAACGCGAAGCAAAAGGAGCATGGAGAAGTCAAGACCTTGAAGCTAAAGCTTAAAGTCCAGCCGATCAGAGTTCAGTTCCTTTCTTCCTGACTTTGAGAGATATTCAGCATCTTGCTTCATCTTTGTGCTTTGATTTCTCTACTGTTAAAGAGGCAGCTAATTTTTCTTTTGTTTACTTTGTGTTTATTTCCTCTGCATATTTTTTGCGTGTGCTGGATAAGCCAAGTTCCCCACCAACCATACAAACCATCATTGCAACTTGCCTGTTTGCTGTGCTCGAATTGGAGATTCGGAAACGCACCTGCTCAATGGCGCTTTTTACAAGGGGATCATTAGGACTCACTGAAGGATGCACAACAAACTCTACCTGTTCAGAGCAGCAGAAAACAAACAAGAAGTATTTATGGAGACAATGGCTCTTAATCAGATGCATAAATTATCAGATATTAATAGACAGTTAATTAATGGTAGGACAATGGTTAAAACCTATGGAGGTTTACTAATTTACAGAATATTAACATTTCTGGATCAAAACTCCCATTGCTAGTTTGTAGTAAGCAACAGGCCAGACCGTATGGTCGCTGTACCAATAAAGAGTTAATTTCATTTCTACAAACCTCAGGTTTTTGGGTTTTTAAAATCTGAAATATTTGGGGAACAGACACTTCAACTTGCAAATATTAGGCTGAAAGGGATAAATGAGAAGCCATACCTCATAAGGCCAAACTAATACATATTGTTGCTGAATGTACACACACAATTCAGATAGTAAGATTTCTTATGTGCTTTACAGTAATTGTGCAGCAGGGTATTTTCAATAGATTCTCTCCCTGCTTATGAACATTTCACACTAGACTTGCAATGACAAGTCTCAGCTTTACAACCACAGACATTTTACTTCCATAAACCTCAAAAACAGTGGATTTTTGTTTTTTAAAAAATAGATCGCATTCTAGAAATTTCAACTCAGACACTAACTTACGATTTCTCATACACTCCTGGCTTTCAAAAGGGGATTAAATAGAACTGTGTTGCAGCCCAACAGCGCAGGGAGAGAACCATGAATTGCATAACTCATAGGCAGCAGCAGCTCTCAGAAAGGAAGTTCAGAGACTTTGATCTCTGGACTATTCCTCGGTCACACAATTATCTGCAGCACAATAATTGAAAGCACTAATCTGGTTTTCACAGTAGCTTTGTTTGGGACATGTAGCTTCTGGGCAGCTTGACTGTGGGTTCTGCTACAAAAAGTAAAGTCATCCATATATTTCATTAAAACGGCCTGAAACATTTTGATAGATCAGAAAGTTGTGAGAAAAGCTGCTTCTGCTGCCAGAGTTTGTGCAGTCACCTTTTTACTAATCCCATCTTGAATGACTGTAGTACGATAGACTCTGAGGAGTCCTTCTCGCGCAAGCTTCTGTACCAGCCGTACAATCGACTTCTTGCAGCATTTAGTGGAGACACCTTCTTGCTTCTCTTGATCCATGACCATTTTCTGAAGCCTAAAAGATGGAAAAAACACCTTGCATTTTAGGCAGTTTGGAGCATGGCAGGGCTTAAGCAGTTCGTTAGAGGATGTGGGGTGAATGGGTATTTCCCTCCTTCTAGCAATTACTGGTCACTTTTGCCTTTTGCTGTAGATAACTGGTAACTTAGCCTTACATTTCAGGTGTGTTTTCTTTGTAATCAAGCATATCCTTTTTCCATGAGGACTGCTGTTCCGATGGCAGTGAATGCTCAATGCCAGATTTCTCTGTGTATGGCTACAGCGCAATTATGAATCCAGCCTCCCTAAGGTCAGAAAAACCTACGGCTTTTTTTAAGTGGTGATTAAAAGAGTCCTGCCCATGGCAAGGGGGTTGGAACTAGATGGTCTTTAAGGTCCCTTCCAAACTAAACCATGTTATGATTCTACGATAAGCAGTTTATATTTCCACTTGTGAGCTTAGTTCAGCTTGGGGCAGAAGGAGTTTACTTAGTGGCGTTCAGAGCTCAGAAACTACAGATGCACTCACAATACAGATACACACATCCCATCACTTGAAGCCAGCTCGCTTCTTCCCTTGTAGCAGTTTGCAGGAGTGCACTCAGACCCTACTCTCCTAATGCCTGTTTTCATGCACTTTTTCACAAATACCTCAAACCCTGACACTTTCATGCCTGGAGAGTCAATTCTGAAAAAGGGGAGGGTATTAAGGGAATGAGGCAATAAGTGAATGTACATGTGGACTTCCAACTTTTTCAAAAGACTACCACTCCCGGTAACTAACATAATTGCAGTGGCAACACCAGCAAATTTCCTTGGCAGAGTCTCTGGAGGGGCAGAATTTTCAGTAGTGCTGAGGGAATCTGTGAGCTACCTGTGGCAGCACTGAAGGGGACAGCTGAGACCTGAAATATCTTCTGGGCCTGCACTTAGATGTGACTACATGAATCAGTGATAAAGCAGGTGCCAGAAGACTAGGCTCTAATTTTACAACACTGCAACTGAACTAAGTGACAGAAGGCTTCAAAATTCTCAAACCAGAGGAAAATAAGGACATGATTTCATACTAAATTCCTATAGCAGGCAGCCCTATGTGCATTGACATGCCAGGATCTTATGTGCTGACACAGAAGATGGATGGTGCAATCCTATTTGCGACCACACAGTCCTGCCAATTTGGAAGCTGGGACTCCAGGAGAGCACCAGAATTTCCATTTCTCTTTGGAGGTGAATCTTAAAAGGCTAAAAGACATTATAACATTCGGGAAGTATCTTTAGTCCAGACAAGGCATCAGGAGAAGACATGTAATGATACCACATAAAACTGCAAAAAAAGCAAACTTCCGGCACCCTGCTAGAATCCTGGTGACCAATGACGACTGACATAAAGACATAGAGTCTCTACAGTCCGTGACAGAACAACACATGAACAATTTTTGAAACGATGTGGAAATAAAACTTATACAGAGGAAAGAATCCTCAAGCAGGGAAGCACTGTATCTTACTATGTGGCCCCAAGCACTGCCATACTGTGAACGGTGAAAAAAGTTCTCTGATTTCTATTTATGGGACATATGCTGTATAAAAACTCACTTGTGTAATTATCTGCAGAGAACTTCCAAACAGCTGATCAATTTTTAAGATTCTGTATAACTTCAACACCCCACACCTTCCTCGTGCCATCCTTTCCAACATTATCGCATATAGTGCCATCAGGGATAAGAAAAGACACCAATGGCACAAGCATACAGATTGCTTGCTAAAGTAGTGCTTCTGCTACCAAAATGCATCAGGCTCCTAGTACACTCTTTTTAGATGGACTCACGTGAACAAGCTTTCAATTAGCCGGAGGTTCCGAACAGCTTCCACGATGAGATTTCGGCGCTTCAGCAGCCTGTATGTTTCATGAGATCTCTCCACTGCTGTAGCTTTGGAACGCTTTTCCTTCTTTTGGCCACCCATCTGCTAGCGCACAGTACGGACAAAACAAAAATTTTACACATACTATTCAATGTCTTCAGCCCAACACTGGTTCCTCACACAGTAGCATCTGAGGAATTCACAGTTTCGATGCATTTATTTGTAACAAACTAGTCAGATGGGGATTATATTTCATCTCCCCTTCACAGGCAGGGAACCAAGGCAGAAACTATGATATCCATGTAGTTAAATGCAGAGTTTTATGCACTTTCTCTGTCCATCCCACATTCTGAGCCATTTGGAGTTGAGAGTTTTGGCCTAGAGAGCCGTTAACTGCCTTAACATCACGCTGAGTCCAAGCCAACATAACCTCTTTCAGAAAGGCTGCTTCTCCCAGGTTCAGCCCTGCAGCAGTGAGGCTACACAACTTTCATGTTGAAGCCCATTTATTCCTCCTGGTTTAGAGCAGACTGACGAGATGATATGCAGCACTTGTGTGCACAGACAGCCATTAAGTGATGGCACACATTAAGTCAACACAGGGAATTTGGAGAGCACCAGGGAAGTAACCCAGAACTGTATTTCAGACGTCTACCTTCCTATCTCCTGGAATAATCTGTACTTATACAATGCAGCCAAAATAGAACTGTACTTTGAAATTAAATTAAAAAAACAAAACAAAACAATCCCATCAATTAATACAAAAACTATAGCTTGGAGTTTTGCTGTAAAAGTTCATAACTTAGCTCAGACAGCCATACAAACAAGAAAATATTAAGACATGTGATCTTACCTTAGGGTCCTCAAGTCTGACCTCCTCCACCACAGCCACATCCCCATCTTCATCAGTGCACTGAGCACAGGTGGGAAGATTGGAATCCTGCTTTAGAGTTTCCAAAGTAGTACTCTCCCCCGAAAGGCTGTCTGGGAGCTCCTCGGGCTCTTCAAGAATTTGAGGGGAGGGCAGCTTCTTTCCCTGAGACTTCACAGCTGTTGGCTTTGAGCCTGGTTTAAGAGCAAACAGCCTTGTAATTGTTCTGCTCTCAGTTTCCTGTAAATGTTCAGCTTCTCCCCCTATAAAAGGCCTTCCTCCCCCATACACCCAGGTAACTGCACTTAAAACCATTCTTATACATTTTTCATGTATTCTTCTACCCTGCTGGAAGCAGTAGTTTGATTCTGAATGACTGCATTCAGTCTCCAAAAGTAAAGATTTTTAAAAAAGTGAACTCCCTGTCATCAAATAATTCTCTCCAAGCAGAAGCCTCTTCCTAGGCAGACTTAGAAGACCTTGAAGGGCCGGATTAGCTTATCCAGAAACTGCTGCCTGAAGAAAGGAGAGTTTCTGTCAAAAAGATTCTCAAGTTCTGCCAGAAACCTGACTTTTCCAATTCAAAGCAGAACGAGAATAAGGATTTAGTATTACTGCAAAGATAATCTACATACGAAATGGAGATCTGTTCTCATCTCTTCCCTTGGAGCTTATCAGAGCAGTTGTAGGAGCATTCAAATAGTTAAAATAAATAAATAAACCAAAGATGTGCTTTTAAAACATCCCCAAAAGGCTATTAGCTTTCACATGAAGATGCTCCAAATAACTAAAGAAAAAGATGAAGCAATTAGCTTTAGGAGACAAGACATTTTTGTTACAATATGCTTAGATGAGTAAGGCTGTGGGTTAACTCATCCCAAACCTATTGCTGTTTGAAAGCAGTTAGTTACCATCTTCTCTGGCTTCAGACGAGAAGTCAGTATTACTCTACGTAAATCCACCCTGCTGGAAGGTTTGCACCAGTATATAAACAAAGATATTTTACACAGACTCTAAGGCTTGATACCAGACATTTCCAACTGAAAAAAACCACTGCTAAAAGGTGAAGAATTTTTTTGTTTCAATTAAGCGGCTGGTCTGTCAGCTCCTGTGCTATTTGCCACACCTAAGATGACATTTACATCTCCAATGGCATGAAATGATGCATTTTAATGAGAGGCACAGCCCACCTTTTAAAGAAGAAATAAAACATTTCAAGAAATATTTCAGTGTTTCAAGAAAGACAAAGCGTGTTCAAATCCCTTCTGAATTCTTCAAGGACTTTTTTAAAAGCTCGAGCTCTACCAAGATGGTGCTCTCTGATGGGCACGGCCTGAGCTGTGAGATATTATGAAAAACAGAAACCGTGACAGATTCTTTGTCAGTTCATCATAGAACATCCAAGGCAGATACAAAATTTACCCAAGGATGCTGTTTGTCTCAGCAGGTTAAGCCACCCTGCCTGCTAGCTACCACGGGCTCCCCACTGTGCTCTTTTTTAGCCACAGACTCCTGCCTCCTTCCTTGCAACGCTTTAGGAATTTGCCTGACCCGCTGCAGAATCATTTCAGCTCTTCAAGCCACCCAAAAAATAACTGACTATCCCAGGAGCAAGGGGTGTGAGCCCATTTCATCTGCATAGGGAAAAGGGGAGAAATGATGCAGGGATAAGGAGGAGCAGACTTATTTTCCCTGTGATTGGTGATAGAAACATTCTCTGGCGCACACAAACACCAGAGCACGCTTCAGCCCTAAGAATCTCCAGAGATAACCACACCTACAGTATTCCAAAATATGACACTTTTGGTGGAAAGAGAACATCAAAAAAGCATGGAAATAATCAAATAACTGTAAAAATAAATATACGATCAAAAACTTCAGTGGAAGCTAATAGCGTATGATTTTTTTCTTTAATAACAGGATCCATAAGAAAAATGCAAGGTTCTTTCCAAATGTCAGATTCATGATCTACCTTTAGCTGCTGTTGACTGATGGGTATCATCTTGGAAACTTAATTTCAACAGAGAATCAGAGTTGGTCTTCTGACCTTTTCCTCTCTTCTTGCCATCCTTCCCTTCTTCTTCATTGTCAGACTCTGAGACCAAAGTGTCATCTTCTCCAGGAGACACATCTTCCACAGGCGGGGAATCTTCTGGCACTAGAGCCAAAGTAACTGTAGCTAACTGCTCACTCCTGGCCTTCTCTCTCTCAAACTGACGGTTTAAATCACTCTCCTCTGCAAAAATGTATGAAATATACTTCGTTGTCCTTTGCCGACCTTCATCCTCCATAAAACCCTAAAGAAACAGTTGGAACGTTATTTTACCACCTCAATTCTCCATTCTTGCGGTCTGTTGTCCAGCATCAACAGTTGGAAAATTTTCTAACTTTCTCCCCTCACATCAAGAGATATCATGTTATTATCCATTTTTTCCTAAATAACAAAAATGTTGACTAACCTTAACATATAGAAATCAAAAGAAATACCATGCCTGAAAAATCAATAAAACTGCCTCACCCGCATACTAGAATTAAACGCCCACATTATGTGGGATGTAGAAAAGTCTAAGGAAGAACAAACTATATGTATTCATGCTGGAAATCAATTTTATTTTCAGAAAAAATTTCCTGTGAAATAACTGCAATGCAGAAATTACCAGAGCGAATCAGACTCGAGTGGAACCTCTGTTGCCCTGTCTACTACAAAAGGTGCTTTCAAGTATCTAGAAACTCAACAGACTATCCATAAGGGAAGATTTCATCTTCGCAACTGACTTAGGGAAAAGTACGTTTAGATATACGGTTTATATAGTTTGCTTGGTTTTAATTCTATAGAACTTTTTACCAAATGACAAGATCTTATTAAAAAAAAAAAATCATCTCTATGGAGGAAAGAGTGCAATTATCCTGCCTTTGTGAAAAGGGGCAAGTGCGTGCATGCGAGAAATGACAGCTGAATTTGTCTTGTTGAAATGAAAAAAAAATTGAAATATCTGGAAATAAGGAGTTTAATCACCATAACCTCTGCAAGAGTAACTGTTTTTTTTCCAGAATTTGCTGGTATTTTAGACATACAGAGGGTCTCCAACAAGATCCTTCAGTAGAGGATCTTGCAAAATAGAAGTTGTCTAATAGTCAAAAATGAAGCAAAGTGGCTATTTTGAGTTGAAAGACATTTATGTTCATCTCCATGAAGTACCAGCCCCCAGGTCACTTGGGTTACCACTGACTGGGTAAGTGGCTGTGGCCCGTTTCTCTGCCCTGTCTGTTTTTGGAGGGCAGATCTGCGTCACAGCGCTGGGAATGGTGTTTTTCCAGAACGTCGTGAAGCGGCGTCCGGCAGAATCCCACCAGCTGGTGTGGATCTCTGGAACGTGCTCTCAGTACAGACAGCGAATATGAGGCCATGTGCATTTTTTCCCACAGCTTTATTACTTAAGCGACAAACCAATGTAAAATACTCGCACGTCTGGGTCAGCGAACTATTAAATGTCAAGGCAGCTAACCAGGAAGCAATAAAGCAAAGATATGCTCGGAGAGCAGATATGTTACATTCTAACAACTAGACCTAGTCCTCAGATTACAGTAGGTTAAAATTTTAGTACTTTTTGAACACTTCTCTTGTATACTTTTTCCTCAACTGAAGTAATACCTTTATCAATCTTACCAGAACTCTTTCACTGTCAATTCTCAAATCCCTGCCATTTCCATTGTCTGAGGTTAACAATGTTATAACATCCTACCACAGCAACCACAACTGTATCTCCAGTTTGAATAAGGACTTATATTATTTTATTTTAATCTTACCTTGACAACTTTGTACCTCTCCAGAAGGCGACAGAGCATCCTTGCTTCTAGCTTCCCCACGTTCATAGCCAAGCGAATTTCTGCCTGAGAAATACCTTTGGTTCCCCTACTTTCAACTGTTTCAGAAAGAAAAAAAAACAGAAAACATCTCAGGGAAATAATCTGACTGAATTATACATACATACATTTGTATATACATTCATATTTGCTCTGAATAACTGTCTATGCCAGACTATAAAATTTAACATTTACCACTGACAACTAAAGACATTTTCACAGAAATATACAATATAGAGTCAAATACTGTCATAAAACACAATTTTATGTGAAGCAGCGCCCCAGGAGAATAAGCCTTGACAGTGACAGCTTCAGATTAAAAGCAGGGGGAATTTTTTCCATGACAGCTTTACAGAGTCAGATATTTTCTCTGTTATGAAAGGAAAAGAGGCAGAGGAAGAAGGAACACTTTTCTTCATCACCTTTTTTCATCCCACCACAACGTCCCATTTCTACCATGCTGTCTTATTCTGGTGGCATTGAATAGTCGATAAACTTCCAGGGAGGGGGTAAGAGGTGGCAGCACCTATAGCTCCAGCCTAATCTGGACCTAAAGCTCATCTTTTCCATGAAAAATTGACACTTTCTGATACACTAAAAGCAATCATAACTTAACCCCCCTGCCCCCAACATATACCTTTCCTTTATACATACAAGGAGTAAGAAGACAGTGAGAAAAAGCTTTAGCGTGTCTTACTACATCACCTACTTAGCTCGTAAGCCTGGGTTAGCATATCCCTTTCACAAACAATATCCACAGGCGGAACAGCTTTTGTGATGATCTCCTCTTCATCATCATCATGATAATCTTCCATTTTCTTCCGGAATTCCTTTAGTAATTTAAGGCAACGGACCATGACATCAGTGCCTGTGAACACGAATGTTAGTAACAACTCTTAACAATATGCTGGGGGTGCGTGCATATTTAAAGGATTTTATTTCTTTCAGCAGCACAAAGGAGTAATAGTGCAACAAGGAACACAAACGACCAAAGACAACTGCTTATTTCTAGGAAAGGTTTGCAAGAGCTTTTCCCTATATACGAATCTGTCAAAATACTGACTTGTCTGCATCAACATTAGGACTGCCCAATACAGTGATTTATGAGCAGAATGGAAAACACCGCAATAACAGGAGAATTTCAATAGTACAAGTAAATCAATGAAAGGACTAAGTGCTGATCCACAGTACTACTCCTCAGAACACAGATTTGACTGTGAGATCACTCACTGGGGATAAAATCCCTCCTTTTTTTCAACACTCAAAGCATTTTTTTTTAACTTTCTATAAATGCAAATGACATAACAAAAGAGATACAAGATTTCTTGTCCAGAGTCCTAATCTCTGCACCTAGGGAATGACCAGGTTTATTAACATATACGGTATACTAAAATCATGTGCAACGAAAACGGAGATACAAAATCTAAGGTTGTTGTATACAAGGACAGAACACGCTGCTGCCCACGAGCCACAAGAATCTCAAACACGATTCAATTCCACATCTTAACATGTTACTGTGCGCTGGCCGAGCTGCAGTAACTCTCCACCTACTCTACCCTTCTGGGATCTCACAGAAGAGCGGGGACAGATGACTTCAGGAGAGCTCTAGCCATCCTGCTCCCCGATATAAGAATGACCCACTATCATCAGTGTCATCCAGCTCCTGCTGAACGATTTAAGAGACCAGTGGTAAGCTGGAACTAGGTTAGTGTACACTGCCAGCTTCTAAAGCCTCAGTGATTCAGCAGCTACTGCAGAAGTAGCCAATGCATCCTGCAGCAGCGGCTGGGAACATCTACAGCCATCTCCACTCCTCTGGTACAGCCCTGCTGTGAAAAACGCCAGGTAGAAAGCTTTAGTTGAAACCATTAAGGTTTCAGTTAATGAATTTTATCTTAACGTATATGTACGATCAGTAACTGAAGCCCAGCGGACATGAAGTTAATCCACAGTAACTTAATGATGTGACTGAGCTCCAGGCCAGCTGATTCCATTATTTTTGCTCAATCTGAATCCTTTCCCTGCCAGTATCCTCAGATGCTGCTTAGGATAGTAATTAAGTGCTGACATTTTGGTAGGGCTGCAGGCACTGTTATCACATCCTCTGTACTTCTGCAGCCTATTAATTTTTACTTGACGCACTATTTAAAAATTAAAAAAAAAAAACAAAACCAAAACCCAAACAAACAAACAACCAAAACCCAACCAGTTCTTTTTACTTTAGCTCCTGCTGCCCAGTAATGTACTTCCCATAGCAGATGCTCTGTCTTCATCCTCAGTGATGATCCTCCACATATTTCTATCTGCTTTCCTGTTTAACTCCAGAGATTAAACTATCTTGATCTCCAATGAAAACCAGCTATTATTAATTCATCCCAGTTTAATACCTAGTGGTTTTGAAGGCATTTATGTGGATTTTCAGCTTTTACGTCTGTAAAATGGAATCATCATTCAAGTGAAAGATTCATCAGGTGGCATTTTTCATGTCAAACTTAAGTAGTAAGTGCAGCTGCCCTTAGGATTGGACAGGATTGGTCCAATCTGTGACAAAATATGAAACATCTACTGCCTTGTGGACTGACACCAAGTTTATAAACGGACTTGGATGCTTTTGCTACTGATTATAAACTCCATCTTTTAGGAATACTATCTAGTCTTTTGGGGTTTATTTGCAAATGTCTTCAGCTCGTTAGAACATCTCTGAAACTTAATTCGGTGTGAGGAAGTATAAGCAAATACAGCCCAGTGCAACATAACCTACTTAAAGACGGTGTAAGAGAGAATCTAGGTTTGTGTCAACGAGAATTATAATGGTGTGGCTACAG
Organism: Larus michahellis; assembly: GCF_964199755.1. Classification (NCBI taxonomy): domain Eukaryota; kingdom Metazoa; phylum Chordata; class Aves; order Charadriiformes; family Laridae; genus Larus; species Larus michahellis. The sequence goes on along the minus strand of NC_133903.1, from coordinate 16,233,543 downwards.
GTATCACCCTCATAGAAGCCACTGTCTGTTGAGACACTTGCTCAAACCAGAAAATGTACCATACAGATTTTGTAACAGTTTGATGATAATTTTCCCTATATATTTTATTGTGTACTGACCCATTCTAGAATATATTTGAGGATCGCCACTGCCTTCTTGAAACTCTGAACTTAAATGAATTCTCCTGTGTAAAACTCCCTCTGATATTCTTATGGGAAGGAGGTGGACGTGTATATTTCATGACAATGAACTTGTTCAATCATTCCTTTATTTATTCAGTACAACATGGAAGATTTGTCTCCAAACCATGCTAGATGCTGTACCTACTTTTGACCACTGCTTCTCTTAGTTCATAATACAATTTCCCTACAGAGAGATTTCCTTCCCCCAGACTAACAAGATTTGAAGAAATTTGTTGTTTTATCAAGAGCCTTAATTCAGTTTCACGTAACTGGTATTCACTTTTGTCTTCTGGAATTTCTCACTCTTTTATTGGCTCTTTCACGTCTTCCTTCATGATCACTCCTATTCACAAAGACTATATAATTTGCAATGTTTAGGTCATATTCACAAAGACTATATAATTCGCAATGTTTAGGTCATATGACATGTTTTTCCCCACAAACAGTTCACTACATCTCTGAAAAAACACACTGTTCATCTTTTAGAACTATTTACTTTTTAACCCTGGCAAATCTGCTCCTTAGGATTTTCTGTGATTAAAGACTTGGTTTAGATTTCCTTAAGCAATTGCATTAATTCCATTGGTGATACTATCCTTCCTCATACTTTCTATTATTACTTCTTGTAGTTTTTTTCCCCCCACACAAGTTTTATCTGCATCTTTTTCTGAGAGCGGCTGCTTTCTTTTGTTCCCTTTCTTCACACAGTTCTGCTCTTCTTTGTCTTTCCACTACACATTTGGAAGTTATCAGCAGTTCATGCAAACCTATTAACATTGAATTCAAAGGTGGTTATGCATTAAAGTAACCCTCAGTAGACTATGGCTTTTTTGAATAGGAGTTGTTGGCTGCCTTGCTTACTGAAATAATTCCAAGGCAGTGCTGCAGAAGCTTACTTTCATAATTTGATATGAAACTTTCCAGAAAAAAATCTTTGCATTCTGATGATATTCATCAGAAGTCATAATTTCAGCAAAAGGCATAACTAAGATAATCTGTTTCTTTAGCTTCTTATTTCATAACGGTCTTTTTTGTTTTATATAGCTTTTTATATATTTTTGTCAAGTTTATTGACTTGGCATTCAATGTGAGACGTCAGCAGACTGCTCTTTGTCCCTACTCCCTTTGTATTGGCTTGAGCAGTCTTACTAGGAGTCACAATCCACTGCAACAGCTTACATTGATATGCAACAGACTTTCCTGCATCCATTTCTTAAAGACCTGGAACAAACGCTTAATTCAAGTGGGCTGCGGCGTGCTAGCTTTATTAACACACTTCTCCACATAATTGCATAGACAGAGTTTCCTTTATGCATCTTTTAATTTCAGATTTGAAGCTTATAGATAGAATGGCATCAATGTAATTACATAAAAAGAAAGCAAAAATACAGTTTTAGTTACCTTTCTTTGTCTTGTAGGGTCCTCCATTGGGGTGTATATCTTGTAGTGGGATGGACACTACCTTGGCTAAGCCAGCATTCATCATATACTGATAGAGACGTTTGAAAGTTCTCTCACAAAGACCCTAATGCAAAGAGAAATGGCAAAAGTCATTGTAGCCCAATCACCTCTAGGTGATTAGCATCAAAAGCATTGATACTGCCTGTTCTTAAAAGACAGTATTTTGGGATAGGATATTAAAAAAGGATCTTAAAAGCCTGCTAGTGCAGACAGAGCATGAGATGCTTCTGGATTGTGTTCTATCTCTTCAACTCCACCATCCAAACAAGCAGTAGCATCATGCAAGTAAGAATTGTATGATGATATCCATTAACAAAACAATTCTAAAATCGTGGATCAAATAGAACTCCCTGCTTATCATGAACAGCAACAGTAACTTGATCTAGTGGGTTAAGATCCTTCTTCTGAGACCCTACCCCAAAATACTGTGCAACTTTAAAGGCAGTATGAACAACAGCCTTTGATACTAATCATCTAAGTGAGTGACAATTTAACAGAGAGTAATGAATCTCACCAATTCGTCCCTCAAGTTTCCTAGCGTTTCCATCTGGTTTGAACGAGCACTTAGCATACTTGAGAGCTTCTCCATCAGAATATCGTATTTGCTCCTCCTAATCAAGATGAAGAAAATTATTTTACATGTAAGCATGCATATAACTTTATAAACATGAGTTGTACCTTTACGAAATGTCAGCCACTAGAGAAAGTATGCTGAAGTGTTCTCAGATTGTTTTAGGAATTGCAGTTTTGTTTTCCTTCTGTGAATAGCACATGAGAGAATTTGACACTAAGAAGAGACCCCAGCTGAGGGAACAACGAGTTACTTCATTGCCAACCCACAGAAGCACAAGTTCTAACCATAAACAAGATAGGAAAACAAAAAAATCTATTAGAGATGGGTTTGAAGCGAGAACACTCAAAATTAACAGAATGATTAGTGCTACAATAAGAAGAGTTAGGCTTCTCTAGGCAAGTGACAGGCACTAGAATACCTTGTTGTTTACAGTCCCAAGACAAGTAAGCTTTAACTGTCCAGCATCTGGAAGAGGACTTAATAAAGAAATTGAGAAGGATCTCAAGGGTCTGTGACAAGAAAGCAAACTTTCCTCATAGTAAAAGGTCACAGTCTACTCAGGAGATCTGTAAAACACCTGAGTGGCACATACCTATCAACGTGAAAACGAGTCAGAAGTAGAAGAATTGAGTGTTGCTGTGCTCCACTTGGTAGTCGTATGACATGGGACTGCATTGTTATGAGACCATTTCTGTCCAATACTCTTCGGTGATAATGAATTTTTCCAGCATCCACTCTAAAGAAAAGATACCAAGATATCTATAGGCATAAGAACTTCTGCAATTAAATTCTATTTATCTGGTATCCCAAAACACTTTTCCTAATTTACCTATGGTCTTAGTGATATATGTTAATTTTCAAATTGACAATCTCAAAATTAGGAAGTGCCCAAATTAAGATAACCTGTGAAATTGATTTTCATAGTTAATCCAATTAAACAGAGCTCTGGTATCCATCTCACTCCTTGGGGAGCTGACTCAGGCCACTGCAGTGACAGAAAAGTATCCACAGAAGATTTCCCCTCCGCCCCCATCATCTCAGTTATCTACAAGAGCTTCCTAAGCGGCAAAAACCAATGCCGGTGTGGTTTGCGAGCTACATACACTTCATTTCCTAAAAGCAGCAAATCCTTAACAGGAATGCTAATGTTCTCCAGCACTGCAATACAGACCCAGAAGTTCCCTAAGAGGCTGTGTAATGCTCCTCCACCAAGAGAATACATGGTCTAGTTTGAGAGCTGGTAACTCAGGCTCCCATTCAGGTCATACAGAGGAAGAGGTCACACAGGGCAAATGCTGTGGACAAAAGGTGGGCACCCAAGAATGTCTTCAGAACTTGTGCAGGATAAGATGCTTACTCAGCAGTTTAGAAAAGGAAATAAAACTCACTGTTCCATCCCAAATTTGAAGAAAAAGTGATTTAGAGAAAGCACGAACTTCCACAAATTAGAAACTTGTGCGTTAACCCCACAGACAATCTCTGGTCCCATGAGAAAATACCAGGAAGTATATAATGAACTCAAGGAAGAGACCAGAATACTTCTAGGAATACAGGCTCCAAGAACCAAGTGCTCCTGGTAGCAAGGATGAGACACTACCAATACTGATACGAGTTTAAATCAATACACAGAAATTCTTAAGTGGACAGATCTTTATAACTAACTAGTGGAAACTTCTTAGCTATGATTTAATTCATACAGCAAGATATAAACTTACTTGAAAGCCCCACTGTGAAGGTCCCTCTGAAGCTCTCCTTGCCACCTAGCACGACCTAAACGCTCCAATATACAGTAGGAGAAGTCGGGGAGTTTTAAGTCAGGATCCCCCTCCCAGCCTATTAAAGCTCTGTAACGCTGGTCTTGGGAAGCAACAATGACTAGTTTCTCCCCCCATCTAAGAAACAGAAGGGAAAATAATAAATTATTATTAGTTCCATAAAAACAGAGCTCTCAATCACTTTCTCCCCCCAAACACCATTCTTGATATAATCTGCACAAACTAAGCGAAGACTAAATTTTAAAACTTAAGTTAAAAATCTTTCAGTGCCAGATAAGGATTTCACTCACTTTTCAACAGCTTCTATATAAGTATAACATGGCTGCAAATCCTTCCTCCTTATTTGATCAGTAATATCTAGTCTCTCTTTAAAATACTGGCAGGAACCTTGTATGCCATCTTTATTATCCAAAATCATGTGGACAGGATAAATATCATCTGAAGAAACAGGATCTCTTTTGGTTTCCAGTATCCCTGTTTCGAGGTCTATTTCTTCATATCTGAAACAAAAGCAGAGCGCCAACATTTAACCAAGCAAGGGGAATTTGGAACTGAAACAGAATACTGTCACAAACAATGCTAATACCTCTATGAAATATGTTAGAAGAATTAAACTCTTTTGAAATCTCTCAACTGGAAAAACATAAAGAAGAGAATTGCACTCCTCAAGTACAAGCAAAGCTTATCAGCAGGCAGAGTGTATGAAGCAGGAGAAGGCGAATAAATTATTTGATCTTCAAGAATTCAAGTATATATTGAAGTGATGAGAATAATATATATAAATATTAGTTTACAGGAAAGGAAAACAACAGGTACATCCACACTGAGGAACTGGGACATATAAGATCTGCTTGTGCCGAAGCGGTAAACAGTCATTAGAACAGAAATCTCGCCAGGACTCCTATACGGGCTTCAAACCCCGCTCCGCCTCGCCTGCCGCCAACCAGCTGCTTTCAGCAAGGCCCGACCGGCTCCTCAGAAGGAGCGGGGGCGGCGGGGGGCCACCGGGGCGGCTGGAGGACCAGGCCCCTGGTATCCCGCCCAAGGGGCGAGCCTTCCCCAAGCCTCCCGCCCCGCGCGGGGGCAGCTGGGCCGGGCTCCGCTCAGGGGAGCAGCCCTCACCGGTCGTGCAGGCGGAGGGCCGGGCGGGCCCGCGGCAGCAGGTAGAAGCTGATGTCAGGCTGGGCGCTGAGGGCGGCCCAGAGGAGCTGCTGCGTGGCGGGCTCCAGCGGCAGCGGGAAGGGCGGCGAGCGGGCGGCCAGGCGGTGCCACAGAGCACCCGGCGTGATGCCGTCCAGCCCCTCCAGGGCTACCTCGTCCAGCAGCGCCCACAGCGCCTCCATCCCCGCCGCCGCTTCCGGGTGCGGCCCGGCGCGCCGGAAGTGAGGTCACCGCCCGAGACGGGTAACCAAGGAAACGGCCAAACGGGGCAGCGGCGGCACGGCCTAGTCCGGCCCTTCCTCCCTGCAGTCCTGTGAGGGGTCTCCCTCCGGCGGGGGCTCTGCCCCTGTGTTTCTTCTGAGCTCGGTGCCTCAGGGGAAGTCGTCCCGAAGTCCAGCTTGGTCGTTGGGGAGGGTTCTAGAGAAGTCAGCTCCAGCGCCGCCTCCCCTCAGCGAGGGCGCGGGAAGGGGCAGTGTTTTAGCAGAGAGGCTCTGCTAGTCGGTAAGAGGCAGAACACGGTGTTTCTTTTCTTTGTCACAAAACGAAATTAAACGTTTGGGCGGCAAGTTTAAACTTTTGAGTGTATGAGAAGGCAGCCTACCACAACGTGCAGCAGCTGCTCTAGGGTATGTGGTGCAAATGGCTGGAAAAGTTCGTATTTCCTAAAAGGCAAGCAAGGTAAAATGTTTAATTAAACACTTTAAACAGCTTCTGCAGTGCGTAAGTTCAAGAATTAACTGACCTCGTGAGTAGTAGCAATTAAGGGATAAAGCCCTACAGGTGGGCTTTGGGCATGGCCCTTTCAGCCTTTGCCCCAGAATCAACTTAGTTTTCAGTTCTTCAATTATAAACTCATTATAACATATGCCTTCCAGTTTTAGTATTTTTAGGCTCTTCAGCAGATTGTGAAGGGTTCTGAAGAATAAATAAAACAAGTAGTGTTTCCTCTGTTCTTCAAGAGCTTTGCTACAATGACAGTTTTATGCTTCGTTGAAGGAGGTTTTTTCAGTTTATAGCATTCTTGTATATTGAGGGTGCAAAACCAGTATTCCTCTACAATAAATCATTTTTCTACTTCAGTATGACAATTATGTTCTCATTTCAGCTTTATATTAAGGATATGGTGACTGACTTTGATAAAAAGCATGATGAATACTTAATATCCCTTCAGCAGAGAAACCGGTAAGATACAGAATTATTGCCACCATCGAGTATGAAATATCTGTTGTTTACTATCTAATATAGTATCTAATTTCAGCAGTTGTGAATATTAGTTTAAAAACTTGGTTTTTAAACTTGTGATGCAAAGCCTGAGTTGCTGTGTCTTAAAGCATTCAGGTGATTTTCTCTTCTTCCCTTTGTTTGTCAAGTACATCAGAGTTCTTATTTCTAGAGGAGATCACGGTATTTCTTCATCATGCTTTAAAATATAGCTAAATCTATTAATAAAATAGTTATTATTTCCATAGCTTACAGGGAAGATTTTTGTTGATAGAACAGGAGGTTCTAGATTCAGAAGTAATTTGCAGCTCACACTGTGAGGATGTTGTTATGAGGCAAGGTTTTTATGTTGTCAGAAATACAGAAAATTGCACGCAAAAGTTGCTAAAGTTAAATGTGCAAAGTCATGTTCTGTTAAGGTGGGAGATAAGGACATGTAGGTGGCTTTTGCAAACTTCAGTATCTTTCAAACAAGTTTAAAACATTTCTTTTAATGTCGGCTGTATGAACCTTACGGTCATTGTACCCTAGGCAGATGAATTTCATAGGTTGATTCAGAAGGGCCTACAGAACTTTTTTGCTGGATTTCCTCCTTTACCACAAAGCATAAGATTTTTACTCAAAATCTATAACAAACTCCAGGGTTTGATGAAACAACCGAAAAACCTACAAAAGCCACAATTATGTTAGAAGAACAGCCAGTTTTTGTGAGCACAGGTTTCTTTCATATATAATCTCCTAAAGTGGTTTTAGAAAAGGATTTACTTAATTATTATTATTTAATGATACATACCTGGGGGACTTTGGCCTGTGGATTGCCCCACCCTGGAGTCAGAGGGAAACCAGGAAGCAGTGTGCAGGGGCAGGTGGAAGTTGTCCTCCACGTGGCCCCAACCTCCTGGCCTGCGTGTCACCTCACTGAAGGAATTAGGATGGACTGAGCATAACCCATGCTGACAGGAGGGAAGATGAGACTTGGAAGAGGGAGGGTAGGTGTTTCACTGAAATGGATCTGGTTTTTTTTATATCACTTTACCCAGACTTTAAGTTTCTGGTATCTCTAACTGCATCATTGACTGGGGGGTTTTCTCCCTCAAGTTCCAAAACACAAATAATCTTTTTTTCTTTCTCTTTTTTTTTTTTCTCCCATCAAAAAAAACTTGACCATTTTTAAGCGCTTTAATAGCAAAGTCTGGTGAAGGTGTTTCGGTGGTTGAGTCCCCATCCCTAGAGGTATTGAAAAGACGGGTAGACATGGTGCTTAGAGATATGGTTTAGTAGTGGTTTTTGTCAGTGTTAGGTTGATGGTTGGACTTGATGATCTGAAAGGTCCCTTCCAACCTAGACAATTCTATGATTCTAAGTAAAACTCTTAAATATTCTCAAGAAGAAAGGTTAGATATACTAAATACCAAATGGAAAAAATAATGTGAAATGAGAAACAACATAGAAAAAAAATCTCAGAATGGAGAGGCTTGGTCAAACTTAACATGTCACAGCGTGCACTTGTGCAGGCATTACAGAATGGGAACAGGTCCTTGAAGTTATATTCTGAAATTGTTGTTTGAACTATGAACATATTTTTTTAGCTTTGTGACATTGAGTGGTTTTGTATTTATCACTAATCTGACATCTGTATATGCTCTGTGTAATGATGAATTATTATCCTTTCTACTTCAGGCTACTGAGACGTTTAAAGAGAAAGGATCCTATACAAATAAAACTGGAGCAGTTAGAACAAGGATTTTCTCTGTATCTGAATGGAGCTAATTCAGAGCTGAGAAATTACCGCAGAAAAAGCAATTCACATGGCTGCCTTAAAAATGAGACAAAGGCCACCAGGACAAATGGTGAGTTATGCGAGAGTTTTACAGAGACTGCAGTCTAGAACTATTTTAAACATTTACTCATGAGAGTTGTAATTCAGTAGGTGAGGTTACTGGTTAGTCTGTGGTAAGGGGCAGCAGCATTTGGGCCTGGTGGAATGAACTTCCACGGGACTCATTCATCAGACTATTTAAGCCGTTGTGTGTAAGGAATGGTCTCTGCAACACCCTTTCAATTTCTTAGTTGATCCCTAACTATTCCAAAGTTTATTTTCCTCGCCTCTCCATTTGTTAAACTGTTATAACTAAAACTAGAAGATTAGAAATGTCTATAAATTGTCAGTGTGAAATAACGGCATACCTTTGTCTGATACATAACACTATTAATAGGCTTTAAAATATGATGGACTTTAGTGTTATCTAAGTCTGGTGTCCTGTAGACGAATGACATTTGATGACATAGACTATAATCAAATTATAGCCAGTAATAGCTGCATTAAGCTCATAAATTATGTTTATAATAGTCGTCTTAAAAAGACAGCTAATATTTATTTAAATATTTGAAGTAAAGAAAATTTTTCCCATTTTCTGCAAGTGATTAGCTGGCTTTATTTAAAAATGTGTATTTTATTTCTAATTTAATTCTGTCAGTCAGAGAGCAATGTAGTGACAGGAATAATCTTGCATATATAAAGGTATAAAGTGTGGGCTTACTGGCCTTCTAATCTATTTAGCATAAAGAAAATAAAGTTGATTTCACTAAATCCCTGTGCAAAGCACTCTACCAACCTTAGTCTGTTATCCTCATGCTTGTTATAACCTGTCTCTTAGAGTGTATCTTTTTAATCTGTTGCTGTGTAGATAGTGTCTGCTTAAGCTTTATTTTCACTTAATGAAAACAAAGACTTTTAAAAGTTACTTAATATTATAATTTATTATGATTGAATTTTATTAATCTCAACAATACTAGAAACTAATTTTTCTTTCAGTAACTGTTCTAACCATGACTCTAACCTTGATCTCTTTTGTCTCTGTTTTCCTGCTACACTGGGTACATATTTGTTTTCAAATATGTGTTCAGGCTTAGCCGTCTACTGTATAATTTCTTGCAGGTTATCTGGGATGGTGATGGGGAATCAGCTGGTCACCTTGTTTCACTATTGTATATGAAAGTAAAAACTTGTGTGTAATGATGCAAAAAAAGTTCATGTTCTTGGATATTGGAAAAAGAAGGAAATTGTGTACTCTGTCACGCTGGGATGGTATACCTTTAGGTAGCTAAAGAGGGTGTAAAGCAATGTCTTTGACTTTTTGGTCCAAAAACTGTGCAGGGGTATTGTGGCAGCAGCTGTAATAGAACTCTGACAAGAGAAATTTCCTCTAAAAGTTCTGTTGCGCAGCTGTTATCTCTAAGCTTAACCAGAGTTGTTTATTTTTAGGGTTGCTTAATGCCATTTGATTCAGCTTGTCTTAGGGACCTATAAGGACTTCAGTTGCACTCTCTGTTCCTTTCCTCAGCCCCATCAACTTAGAGACAGTAGAATTATCTTTGCAGAAGAGAACTCAGTGTTTTGCTGTTTCTTAGCTATCCAATATTATTTTGAACATGTGTAGCTGCAGTGAAAGATACTGACTGAATCGTCATCCTGTCATTTTTCTTCTTCCATTTGATTTTACCACTAGAGTCCAGAGTGGGAGTCATTGGTGATCTGTATAAGCTTCTTGCCCAGGGGTAGTACCTTAGCAATTTTGTGCTCCGTTTCATTTCTAGGCATTTCCTCTCAATGATTGAATGTGATTTTACATACAGAAATGATTTCTAGCTGAGATACAGCACTGAATTTTCTTCCCCATCCATCTCCCATGAGAGTTATTGCATCATTTATTACTTCTAAAGCATCCATCTGTGGGATTAGTCTTCACTGAAAAATTAGGAATGTGGGATACTTAATAATGCAGAATGGGCACAAATCCCTCTTTGTGGTTCCTGAAAGTGTCATCGTAAATCTCTTTGTCTGGACTATTTTCTTTGTGTTCCCTAGGAGTAATTCATGATAATAGTGATTGATAAACTTTTAACACTTAGGCTTGGTAAATGAATTAAAGTAAATGATGGGCTTATAAGGTAGCGAAGCTGGTCTCTAGGTATACTGTCGTTTCTTTGGGTGTATAACCCAGACATAGTCTCACAACCATGTATGTACTTCCAGTGAATGTCAGTGTGGTCACAAAGATGCGTCTTAAGGCTAGCATGGGGTCTCCTTTGATTATGACAAATATTTTGATGATATACTGCTTAGTTTTTGGCTACTAGAATAGGCAAGGTCAGCTCAAGTCTCCAAGGGAATGACACAAGTGGACCTATTTTGTGTGCCAAAACAGGTAGTGGTTGGTATTCAAATCCCATCCATCCCATGAGAAGGACGTTTTTGTTCTAAAGTAATGTTTGTAACGCAGATGACTTGCTCAGCTGCATCAGCTTCTCCCTGGGATTTGAACTACTGTTTTTCCTGGTTTAGAGAGACCTGGTCACATGAATCCATCATAAAACACTGAGAACCAAATACTCAGCAGTGGTAGCATGAGGGCCTGTCCCCTTTTCCTACCTACATTTATAGCATACATGAGTGGCCTTCTGGGCAGTTGCTTAGAAGAGATGGATTTCTTAGGATGTGAAAGTGAAAGATGCTTCCAATTCTGTCCCAAAGCACTGACTGAATCAGACCACGCTTCTAGCATTGTAATGTCAGGACAGTTCACCTTCAGTGCTAGAAGAGTCTCACAGCAATCAGCACCAGTGCTAATGACTGCAAAGTATTTCTGGAGTTACTTAGGAATAGCCTGCTGGAGTAGAAGGAGTTCTAGTTGTTTTTTCTTTTTTTCCTTGGAGCAGTCCATTCCTTTTCCTCTCTGTTCTTAGTCCTGTTTGAGGCCTAAGAGACGCTGTCCTTGAAGCAACAGAAAAACATCTGGTTCTTCTTGCTCTGTAATTTTATGATCACTCTGAGTTGACATAAGCATACACTCTTGCCCCAGGAACAGTCCTATCCTGTTCCTCTCCTATTGTACCAGCATTTGTGCAATCTCACAGCAAACCAGATTGCACAATTGACAACAATTAAAAGTAATCTTTCTTTTATGTTTTTCCTCAGTTAAAACTTGGCCGTATCAATTCTCTGAGCAGGTCACTGCACTGGTGCCTGTAGTGTTGTCCAACCCAAAAAAGAAAATGTGGTATTGAGAGTTGTAATGAGCAACCTGATCTAATTTTAAAGTAAGCCCTGCTTTGAATGGAAAGTTGGACTAGGTGACCTCCAGAGGTTCTTCCCAAACTAAATCTTTCTGTGATTCTATGACCTTTGTAGGACGACTGCTTCTTTTATTGGTAGTGCCAGTTTCTGCTGTCTTAGGGTGACCATTAAATTATGGCTTACAGAAAAAAGGTTTTGCATCAGCTATTTTTCTCCACTGAGAAGAAATGGAAGCTATAAATCTGTCTTGGACAGAGGAAATGAGATGCTTTTATTTAGGATGCTGTTGAGAGTGTTGGTGATGTCCTTGCTCCATTAAGGATGCTGATGTGACCTGCAAGATGTTTGTCTCCATCAAAGCACCTTCTCAAAAATCTATTGTCCCACTGTAAGTCAGGACCATTTCCAGCACAGGAACCTGTAGTTCTGCTTAACCATACACAGAATTTTTGCAGAAGTTCTGGAACCAACTCTTCCTTGCCTTAGAAATGAAGGAAAACAATTGTTTGTCTTTCATTTATGACTTGGAAATGGAGAATCCGTCTCTGCACAGTATGTTAAATACCTAATGTATTCTGTTTAATCTGCCAATACCTTATGTTTCCTTAGTTTGAGAGTAAATACACACAATTCCTTTGTAAACCCAGCACGTCACCTGTTGTTCACTGGGACCCTGTCTATCAGAGTCTGCCTTCACTAGTATGGGTTCTAGGCTGAGCTGGCTTCCAAAGACAGCTTGCTGTCTACCCAGTTAGGAGTTAGAATGATGGGCGCCCCTATTCTAGAACATATGTCTATACTTTCGTATCAATGAATGTGGAGCTTCACTTGCTGTTAAGCTAATGTATCTTTAATCAATTTATTCTCTTGAATATGTGTGATGATGACTGTCCCCAAAGAGATTCAAAACTCCTGCTACTAATACAGAATTAGCCAGTATCTGAAGTTGAATGCCTTTTCAGTTGTTGATACCATTCACATGTCAAAGACTTACTCTTCTGTCCTCATCTTGGGGGGGGGGGGGGGGGGGGCGGGGGGAAGAACGCAAACTAAGGTGTATATCATCAAATACCATACTTCTATTTGCTGTCTTCTAATTCTTGTCTCTATCTTCTGAAAAAGCAGCCCAGCTAGAAGAGCATGAGTTGCAAGGATGCAGCACACAGACTGCACCAAGCAAAATACAACGCAGAGGTTGGCTTCAGGTAAGAAACGGTTTGAAAGAATGCATCATTGAACTAATTCTTAGATCATAAATAATTTTAGGGGAAATTGGTTGCAACTAGCACTTGGGACTCTTGGAGAATCTGAGTCTTGGTTTGGTCTGGATACTGAGTGACGATGTGAAATGATACCCTGACCAGTTCTGTGTCTACTTTGAAGCCTAAAGAGGCAAATCTCATTGAAAGGGTCTGGTTTCAGTGACATCCATCACAGAAACTTTTGTAGCCTTGACATGATTGGCTCAATCTGTCCTCCAGCAGAACAGCTGTTGCTTGACATCTCTGATGGCAAGCCTAGAGAGCTTATCTAGCACAAAGGATGGAAAATCTCATTTTGGAGATACATCCCTGTCTGTCGCTGCTTTTCTGCACCCTGAAATAGCATTAAGGGACATAGAGGTATAATTTACATTGCTTGAATTATAATCTGTGACAGATTCTCCTAGATCAGAAGACAGGAAAATGCATATAGATAATAAAAATAATCTGGCCTATGAGAAGTTTGGAGCCATTAGCTACATAGTCGTTGGTTCACTGGAGAAACCTCAGTGATCTTTTTTTTTTCCTTCTGGCCTAAAGAAGGATCTGACTTAACCTGTGAAGGAGTATGACTTAACTAACAGAACAAATGTGAATTCTGAGCAACTGAGACATGTCATCCAATTAATTATCCTACTTGATTAGGAATCGCCCTGGCTGGATGTCCAGTCTGTGCTTGAGTGACTGGGGCCCAGGAGTCTGTGTCACTGCGGATCATGTGTTCATGTCATGCAGCTTTTCTTTTCTTTTCTTTCAGCAAATATAGCACATTCAAGTTTTAAGGCTGTATTACTTTATTTATTGCCCTTACTGCTTAGTTGAATTAATTTTCCCAGCTGCTCTTTCTCTCAGTAGATCACTGCTTACATACTGGCCGGTCAGAACTTGTTTGCTAAATTTGCCAAATGTGTGGCTAGTCATAACCTATGTCATTCTAATCACAAGAGCGAAATGAAGAGAGAGGTATCTCCTCTTGACTGGATTGGAAAGTTAGCCAAATATAGGTAGCTATGCTGCTTAAAACAAGCTAATACTTGAGACTAGCTTACAATGACACCTTAAGTCTTTTATCCAATTGGATGGGAGGGTAGCAGATTTATAGTATCTTAATAAACAACTGGAATTATTTAGCTAAGGAAATGTGCAACCACTGAGTGAGATTAAGGTTGTGCCAGACAGCAGTTTACTTTCCCAGTATGTTTTCCTGTGGGTTTTTTGGCTAGCTAGAGGACCTAGAAATTCATGTTCAAAACTGTCCAACTTCGGCTGTGCTAAGGTATGCTATGAGGTGTGAAGATAGACTTATTGAAAGAACACATTCTGTCAAAAGCCAGGTTGCCTTAGGATATTCTATCTGGGACGTCTCTGCTTCTGGCTCTTACAAAATGGTAGAGGAGTGCATGAACACCAGCATGAACTAACTCACATAAAGGATGACAATTCCTTCTCACCTTCTCAGCCTGTCTTTCTTAAAGAGCCTGTGCCTCTATCCATCCATGGCAGCACTCCAGTCTTGCGAGCTATCCCACTGTATCTCTGTGATCCCAGTGAGGTCACAGCCCTGTAACAAGCTCCTGTTTGTTCCCCATGTGTTTGTTCTCCATTTGTGTAGATGCATTTCAGAGAGGCACCCGTGTGTGCCGATTCCCCAGAAGCAGCTTTGAGAGCTTTCGCCATAAGGTTGTTCCACCAGCACTTCTTGCAGCGTTTCATGCCTGCGCTTTAAGTGATTGCAGACTTCAGCTGTTTTGTTGATTGTTGTATCCCTACCCCTATTTTTTCACTTATCTGGTGAGGTGAGGGGGTGAACCTGCTCACTTTGGTGCCAAACACGTGATGCGTGCTGGGCCTGACCCACTCTGGGGTGGGTGGTTTGATTAGGGCAGTTAAACCATAATGCAGGGGCCGTAAGGTGAGCTCAGGGAGGACAGAAACCTTCTGTGGAACAGAGGGAAAAGGGTTGCTTGATCTAGTTATTGTTATGTAAAATGTGATGATTATTCTTTTTGTACTGCTGATAGCACAAAAGATGTCTAATTTCTTTGAATGCTTCTTTTAACAGAAAACTGTGGAGATTAAAACGGAAAGGGGGCCTAAACTCTGCATTAAACCTCCTCTTGGGTATTCTGAGGATTTTGAACCTTATGAGAGCTTGAGCGTGGAGACAAATGGCGATGATCCTCTCCGTTACTCCCAGGTACAATTGGCAGTTGCCTTCTATTGTTCATGGTAGTGTCAATTGAAATGCGAATGGGCCCAGGTATCAGTCTTGACTAGAGCATGCAGACCCGGTATATGGTGTTTCTTTCACTTGATAATTTCACATTGATGACATGTGATATAAAGAAGGAAAAAAATGATAAGAAAAAGTAAAACTACTTTGAAAATCTTATCTCAGTCAGCAACACTGTAACATGTTCAGTCCTGATTTAAATAACATGTTCAGTCCTGATTTAAATAACATGTTCAGTCCTGATTTAAATAACATGTTCAGTCCTGATTTAAAGAGGTAGAATATTGTCTCTTGGATAGAACCAGGGTATTTCATGCAAGGAGACCCAGTTCACTTAATGATTGTCCACATGAACGTCACTCTTGTCTGTCGGATTAGAGAACGCTTAAACAACAACTTTTTCAGGGTTTAGGTTAATTTTTGAATTATCGTGCTAAAATTTTTGCATGTCGTTGTTTTACCTAACAGAAGTCAGAGTAAAGTTTTAAAAATATTATAATCAATACAGTTGCTTTCCATCAAGGGTTGTTACTGCATCGACTCCATTGTTTGACAGTTCAGCCTTCCATTTAGTTACTAATTGCAGTTTGTTCTAGCACAATTCACAAATGTCCTGTCATTAAAAAAAATAAAGAAATGAACAAAAATTTATGAATGGTTTTCTGCCTAACCAATTAGTGACATCAGTAAAGCTTTTCTGGGTAGTGGAGGAGCATCTGTATATGAAACTGTCTAAAGATCTTACCACTGCCATCAGAAAAGCTTCCCAAGCATATTTTCCTAGCTTGCATCTTTCTGTCTTTCCTATATTGCTTTTGAGATTATGATTATTTTTTTTACTCTACAAATCAGTAACTTTTTTACAGTGATGGATATTTATAATTATTTATGTGTAAGTAGTAAGCCAATAATTTTAAACAAAACCCCCTATTTTCTTTGTGTCCCAAATGGAAATACTTCTGATTTTTCTGGAGCTATAACTTGTTTTCTTGAATGTCTTGTTAAAATGAGTTTCAAACTGAAAGAAAGCGTGTACAATTCCCTGTCAAATAGCCAGAAATATTAGTCTTGACTGTTGTAAACACATGCTCAATATCAAGCCTCAGGTTGCTTATAGACCTTCTTTTTAACCAAAGTTTGCCTGCTCTTTGTAATATGTTTCTGTCAACATGGATTTCCTAACAAGTGCAATCCGTAGCAGAAGAGCAGCTTGAAGCTTTTCATTGCAAACTGAACATATGCTGTCACAGTTCATTTGTACCTAAGATAGCGTCAGGTTTTCATTTTACATATACGGTTTGCTTACCTATACTTATCGCAAACTCTAATACCAACAAAGTAGGGAAAAAAAGCATTTAAGATAGGCAAGGTCTTTTCTTTTTGCATTCATAAAAACACGAGGCTCTCCAGCATCGTCTATACTCTTTGTGGCATATGCTGAGAGAGGCAGGGCGGTTTTTTCCACAGTAAATTTCAAAATAGATTAATTTTTGTATAAAATCCTGCTATGATGTGTCTACTTAAAAAAAAAAAACCTGTGCAAAGTGGAAGCTTAGTGCATTAGACCACATGTATCTTCTACTGTTTTTTTGAAGAACAGACGTGTATAAGACAGGTCTATTATCGGCTATCTAATTGCTTATAAAGAAGTTGCTATTACATCAGCTTTGCAGGCTTGTGAAGGCATTTGGAAAATCTGGATTGCAGCAAGTCTTCAGATAGCAAGCCAAAAGATACAGTAATCTAACTGTGTGAGACTGGAAAAATATATTACTTACCTACTGTTAGTAACTTATTCCTAAAAATTGGTTTTGATCATAGAAATTCCGTGGCCTACAGAATTTGGCACTGAGTTCGTGAGAAGATTATTTTTTTTTCTCCTAGGGGAGGAAGAGGCAGCCACATTTCTTTATTTTAAAATGCGTGTTTGAGCTTTTCTGACAAATCTGTTTGAATTGTACCAGGAATTGAGACGAAGCATGCAAGTCAGTGTAGAAGAGAAAAGGATGGAAGAAGACTCTTGTAGCGATGACTATGACTCTGTTGAAGAGGATGTGTTTTCAGAACCATCTCCCACTGAGGAAACAATCACAAGCTTTGCAGACCTTCAGCTGAATAGCAGTAGATCACTGCAGAAGGAAGCTTCTGAACGTCAGGATACTGGGAGATGCTCTAGCCTTGATTCTGGTGCCCTTACTGTGTTGGAGTTCAACCAGGATCAAAGCAGTAAGTCTCTGTGTATTATGCACTCATATAGTACTGTGATAATTCTTTGAGAGCATTACTTTTAAGGGAATTGCTGCTGGTTAATCGTTGATGGTTACTCCATGCTCTCATGAGTTTTCTTGCTCTTCAGCAAACCTGTTGTTTTAATCTCCTGATTTGGGAGACTCGCATCCTCTTGCTACTAGGTTAAGAAATTTTTTGCAAAGACAAAAATATAGCCCTGGTTTAACCCGTGTATCACCAGGCCTAGACAGTTGAACTGAGGTTGTCTCAGACTGTCTGTGAGATTTCTCAAGAGATTATTATCTTTTTTTTATTTTTGCTCTTCTTGACAGTAATGCAGGTAAATATCTGGTACAGATGAGATATATTGGTACCTTATAATGATATATATTTGTTGCACAAAGTCAGTGCAAGCCATGCAGATGTACTTCTACATCAATAGAACAGGATCAGTGAAAAGGAGGCAGTATGGAGGTTATCACTTTGCCAGCATAATTAAAATGGCAAAATTTTAGCAGTTAAGATCCAGTAAGTTTTCTCTGACTAGCTGCTCCTAAATAGCTCTGAAGTTGATTATTTCTGTTCCCTTATTATCTTGCAGACATGAAGCCACTACGAGTTCTCTCGGCAAAAAGAAAAGATAATGCTGAAAAGTACATTCCCGTCAGACCAATTGTGGTAAAAAATAAAATCACTCGGCCACTCTCTGCTGAGTTCTTGCAGCAGGAAAGACATGAAAGAATTTATTCTAGTAAGAAGTAAAAATATCTAATGTCAGTAATGAGAGTTTTCATGCTTTTTTCCCCCTCTGGCTCAGATGTAATTTCAGCACACATCTGTCATTATGTGATTTTGCTTAGCTGTTGGTGGGGCGGGTGGGTTTTTTGTTGTTGTTTTTACCATCTCTAGTGTTTTGACTTAAAGTTGTGAGAAAGTCCAGAGCCTGTATACTTTGTGTACTTCAGCCTTCTGCTACATCTTCGCTACCTTCCTTCTCTTTTGGCTTCCACAGCATAAGACTTTTTCCCTCTTCCTTTCAGTCCTTGTGCTTGCTCTGTTTCCCACTTTCCTCATGGAGATCTGTTTCCTACGGTATTAACAGAAGACTGTCTTGTCAAAAATCTGCAATTGATGCTGTGCTGGAAGATTTTGAACACAATGCATTCATAGCAATAAAGGCAGAGTTTTCCACAGCACAGCAAAACTTGCTCTGTTGCTGCTTGGGCCTGCACTTGAATTACACCTTGAACACTGCAGAGCAGTCTCCAGTGCTGGGTAGATACGCTGGTATCTAGTACCATACTGGAAAATGTTTTTTCCTGTGCTGGAGAGAACACCATTTTAACAGCACTGCTACTTATTCTAGAAATCTGCTGCTAAAGTGTGGTCTCTACCTTGGCTAAAAAAACCCAAACCAAACCCCAAATCTAGGGGCTGAAATCATGGCTGCAGTTGTTATTTCAGCACAGTCCTTAGTTGAACAAGTCTGAACTTTTGTTTTGAGAGGTCTGAGATAAAGTTTTCAGACTTACCATACCCTGTGGTTAAAACACTCTTTTCAAAAAAGCAAAATCCAGGTGTGTCCCAAAAAAGCAATAAAGCTAACGGTTTTGAAGAGTCAAAACTATTAGTTTCTTAATTGGCAGAAAACCAAATTGAGGAAAAGAAGCTAATTCTTCTTGGCTTCAGAATAAATCCTCTTTGTAGCTTCTGAGACCCTCACCCGCCATCTGTCTGAGCAGATGCTTGCTTTGACCACTTTCCAAAGATGCGTGTAGCATTTTCTCAGGTTATAATAGTGCTTGGTAGAACCATTTCTGTCCAACTACCACTTTAAATCCTGAAGTGAATTTCATTTCAGAGGGATAGTATAGCACAGAAAAATAACAAGGACTTTATTCTGGCCCCATATTTGCAGAGATGACTAATGCTTGTTGAAATTTTTTGAGTGTAGATGGCATAGGGCTTAAAAAGCGTGAACGCATGCAAATTTCAGTTCAGTTTTAACTTCCTGTCTTTTCAAGGTAGGCTTCGTGTCACTAGCACCCACTGCCATTTTACTCTCCTGCTTAATAAACCTCACTGCAGCATCATGAGCACGCTTGCATATCAGCATGTTCTTCGCTATTTTCCCTTGATCTAAATGTCTGTACAACTTCAGTCTCTTTTCTTCCCTTGACTTTTGAAGTCCTTGAATATAACCATGTGCTTCTCTTTTAGTTCAATCTCAGATCCTCTATTGTTAAATTTTATTTCTTTTCTTTTAAACCTGTTTATAGGCTGTGACATTTCTGTTTCTCCGGGATGTTTGGGAAGATTGGAATGCATATGGGCATTTTGATGACTACTTAAGTGATAAGGTCATTTATTTTGTCTTGCAAATAGCAACTCCTGACTCCCCTTGTTTTGCTAGAAGTCTCTGGAGATTCCTCCAAAATAGCTGAACACCCCAGTTACATTGAAAAATTCTGGTGTGCTGAAATTATATATGGTTTTTTCAATGAACTGTTACAAGGAGTTTCCATTAAATACTGGAATAAAGCAAGTACCAAAAATCGTAAAACATAAAAATTATGTTTCTCATTTGTCAGTTTTTCTCCTCTTCTGATACTGTTTCAGCTGTTGTCTAAAGTAGATGTGACCTGGAATCTTAATACAAAAACAAATTGGAACAATTCAGCCTCACTTAGGAGGGTTACTGACTGCTAGCAAAGCCCCGTGGTGGTAACTGAATCGTATGTTTCAAATCTATGCTGTTGTAATGTCCCATACTTGTATGTCCGGCCTAATGAATATTCCTTCCTTCTTTTGGTGGCAGGACCATTAAGCCGACCAGAAAGACCGCTTTCAGCAACTCGAAAGAATGTGTGTGAGAAGGATCCTGATCTCTCAGTTTCAGCTGTGGTTAAAGCGATGCAAATTGAAAATGAAGTCTTGCAGAGAGATCTGCAAAGGCAGACAGTTTCTACAAGCCCTCAAAAGGTATGGCAAAAGACAGATGAGGAACCCCCCCATGACTTACAATCTCTTACACATTAGGATTGTGTATGAATGAATGGTGATGCCTCTTAAGTGCAATTGAATTTGCATTATTTTTCCATAGGGTGGTTTTCTTTAATCTGCTTCCTCAGGATAGCATCCCACAGCGCTCTCTTGATTTCAGGGATCACTGCGCAACTGGTAGATGGGGTACATGAAAAGTCTGTACAGTCAAATGCACAGCTGCAGGCCGGGTTGAGCCATTTCCATTCTGGAAGCTTCTTAAACAAGATAATATATGATTCCATACCAATAAATCCTACCTTTCTACTGGACTCATTAATATGGGCACTGTTCCCTGTTAATACATGCTCTGCTTTTGAAGACTACCAGCTACTAGTGAGGAAGAGCTAGTGTGGGTTTTCCGCACCAATGTGTGTACATCTCTTATCTCCAACCATGTTTAAAAGCAATTAAGAACTCACTCAAGGAAATCAGCAAAAATCCATTCCCTTCTGATTCAGGTCAGACCATTATTCCTTGTTAAGTTAAAGAATGAGGAGATTTGTGTTGACAATCCTAGCTAAACTTTGAGCATAACCAATAATTCAGTTCTCCTAACAGAAAGAAAATACA
This sequence comes from Larus michahellis, assembly GCF_964199755.1. NCBI lineage: Eukaryota > Metazoa > Chordata > Aves > Charadriiformes > Laridae > Larus > Larus michahellis. The sequence goes on along the minus strand of NC_133903.1, from coordinate 16,212,753 downwards.
TAAAGAAATTTAAGGATAAACTGAAATTTACAAAACTATCTGTCATGGACAGTGTTCGTGGATTCAAAGTCTGCTTCCAGTTTGATGTTTAGGAGACTTAGTTTTTTTAGGAAGGAAAAGAGAGATGCCTAGGCATTCTTGGCATTCATTTCAATTCGGAGAGTTTCCAAGACAGCTGACTACTTAATCTAAGACGATGCTCCCTGAAGTTGTGAGTTGATGCTATGATGAACCTGTATCCACTGTCATCGCTGAGCCAGTGTTAAGTTTCTGGGGAGTTTGGGTTAGGAGCAAAGGTGAAAATGTTCTTTTACTATAGGTAAGTACTTTACATATGACTTCAACACTGGGTCAACTTTTCAATCTTACTCCTCTTGTTTTTGAGATATTTATAGCTTTGTGATTGAGAGAACAAATTCCACTGAATATTCTCACATAATATATCTTCCTGCTAACATTAGGACTAATTTTAATATTATTGTGCCTAAATGAAAAATAATGAAATAATACTTAAAATAGACATAACTTTACCCTGACGCTTGAGGTGGAGTTTCAAAAACCCATTGTGAGTTCTCAGTCTTAAAGCTGACCTAAATGATCTTCCAAGTAATTTAATTTTGCAATTAAGGGATTGTGGAACTTGGCCTTTGATATTTAAATGTATAACAATGCAGAATTTTTAATACTGAAAAAGTAATTAACTTCTAAGCATTTTAAAGTTCTCTTTCTCTTCAAGAAGTATAGAAATGGAAGTGACCTAAGAACAGGACTGCCATTCCTCATCTAACTAGTTGCTCACTGTGCTGAGTATTCTGTCTCTGACAGAAGCTACCAACACATGTTTAAGAAAAATAACAAAGGGAGCAGGGTATACTTATAAAGTGGGGCACGGGAAGAGAAAGAGCCCAAAGCGTTGTAAGAACTGCAGGACTCTCACTCTGTTTTCTCTTAGATAGTCAGTCACTACTGATAGTTCTATACTTAAAACAATAAATCAAGTTTTTATTCTAATAAAACTGAGCTTTTTTGGGTTTAAAATCTTCACGATCCTTTTTAGGAGAAGGAGAAAGTCTACGCAGACTTAGTTGACTTTGGCCAATTCTGAGTCTTACCAAATGTATACAATGAGATTTCAGACACACATGTATATATTTTTAATAGTCATCAGAGAATGCTTTTATGTTACTCTTCTTCCACATAGAAGATCAAGCTCCAAGCTCAGCTTTTTCATTGCAAATCAAAACCAATTCTGTTAAATGGGCTTTACCTCAGTATGGAGTTACAGATCAGCTAAGGTTAGCTGAGACCAGAGCTGGGACCAAACTCTCATTTATTCCAGAGATGCAGACTGATACTCGTTATGTGGAGAACAATGTGAATGAAACATGTTCATCTTTTTCTTACTTAGAAGAAATTTTCTTTTTCATCTGTTGTTTCTGCAATGGCTGAACCTCCAGAAAAAAGCCAGGCAAAGACTGCAGTGACAAAAGTTGTTGAGAGAATTTGTCCTTCTGGAAGCAGGTATTTATATTTCCTTTAAGGCTAGCTTCCTTTTTTGAAGAGATATTTCCCAGTATACCACTAGGTGCAGTGTAATACCACTACACCTGATAACCTTTAGATACCTGAGATGTCATGCAAGTGGTAGCAAATGAGGGAGAGGGTTCCAGCCTCGGGCCAGTATCTGTGATTGGGGAACTGCCAACATTACCTACGTATTACTTTCTCAGACTGCCTCAGACCCAGCTGAGAGCTGGAGCCCAGGCTTTGAACCACACTTGGTGTGTCTAAGGTGGGATGCTGCAACAGTTGTCCTTCAGTGTGGGGGTACATGGGATTCTTCTGTGGGGTGTTGTGGGTACATCCTGTCATGTCTTCACCTTTGCACCAACAAAACTATTTCCTAAAAATACAAGAATTATGAGGAAGTAACAGATAAAAGAATATGTATGTTTCAGACAAGAGAAGAAACTTCTGAAAGTCCTTCCGGAGCCTGAGAGCCACACTGCCTGTGCTAATGACATATTCCTGTCTGATGGCAAATCTGAAGTAGATTCCACGTTGAGAGAGAAGGTTTGTGTATACATGCACCGTAACTGATACTGCCCAGTATTGCTGAAATCAGAGTACATTGAATAATCTGTATTCTACCGATTCTGCCCCATGTCAACTAATAAACCTAAGAGAAGAGAATTTATCACCGTTCCTTTGTTCATCAGAATGACAAACGAATCAAAGAACAGAGAGCTGTTTTCTTCTTAAGCTTTGTAAGAGGCTGATAAGTTATCTTCTCTTACCCTGCCATAATTTTATTAGTCAATGTGGGGCAGAATTCATGGAACCCAGAATGATTGAACGTCATCCAGATAGCCTTGAGTTTGCATGCTTTTTTGCTTCTCACTCGTCAGTATTTATTTTGTTCCACATTTTGTTCTTTTGTTGTTTGTTTATACCATATTTCATTTCAATCCAGATGACAACCAGTATGGAAGTACGTGATGCCATTTATGTGACTATGGAGCTTCTTTCTAACTGGGGAAATCCAGTAAATGTGGGCTTGAGCGAGGTGGAATTCTTTGATTTATGCAACGAAAAGATATTTGTTTCTCCTCATGATGTGGACATTCGAAATGCTGACAACCCAGGAGACTTGTGCTGCTTGGTCAATAAGAACTTAAATGTAAGACAACTTAGTCCTGGATGTGACAATTTCTCATTATAATAATTCTTTAATTCTTTAAGGTTTTTGTTTAGAAACATGATTGCATTTTAAACCTGACTTGTGTAACAACTATCGGATAATTCAAAAAAGGAGTATGTTATTTATTACTAAGAAATTCAGTTTTCCTGTCCAATATGTTGGTATTTGGTTATAATTTTGTTTTAAGACAGATTTTGATTAATTTGCCTCACAATTAACCGAGCAACTGGAAGGAGGCAGCTTTAACTCTGCCTTCTTCCATATTAACTCTGTGGTATTGTGTTGGATGGAAGAACAAATTCGGTTTTTTAAGTACTGTAATATGGTATCTGTAGAACAAGATTACAAAACTTTAAGGACACGGAATTTCACATTTTTACAGTATGTTTGCTGATAGACTTAAGTAATTCTTGTGATCTGAAGGTATGGGAGCTTCACTGCTAAGCTCTTCCAGGTGTTTAATATTAAACTTAAGTAAACTTAAAGAGAAAACATGCTTATTTTCTTCTGTCCCCTTGTTATCCTTTAACCTAGGGAAGGATCATGGAAGAATAAGAATGGGTAGCTAGGTAGTTTTGGACAAGGGATTAAGAAAAATGTGTGACAAGATAAAAGTATTTCATGTCTCCTTTGTGAGATAGTAAGACGAGGAGACATGAGGCACTAAAGACAGTGAAAAAAAGACAATAACTGATATGAAATCCTGATGCTTCTGAAGAGATCAGCAAATGCCCATCGCCCTTCGTACAGCCATCATTTCATTAGTGCTGCATGTTCCGTGTATGTCCTTTGTCTCCACAGGCCTTCAGAGCTAGGATTCTAGTAAAAATTACTCTCATTTTAGTGGAAGAGGATACTAAATGACTTAGTCTATTAAAAAATATAAATTGTAACTTATTTCATGCTAGTGATACTTTTCTGCTTGCCAGGTGAAGGAGAATAAGAAGAGGGCAGATATGCAGTATTTTGAAATGTAGCTGAAACTCAGTATGGACTGCTATTTCCAGACAAATATTTTTACTTGAAACATCTTTCTTACCATGTCCTGGAAGTGGTAGTTTGGGTGTCATAAATACCCATTCTCCTTTATAGGCCATGCTGTCTGGCAGATGACACTCAGCAGTAGTAGTAGTGACTCTCAGACTTTCCAGATAATTATAAATTAATGTAGTAATATATTCATTAATCCATTATAAACCTGTTATTCTCAGCATTTCTCATATATTTATATATCCCAAAATTCTTGAGTAATGAGGTTTTGTATTTCATTGATTAATATATTCCTTTGATTTGTGACACTGTAATCTCTCTTGAAGCTGCAAAGGGATTGCAGCAGAGAAGATGCAATCTGGAGAGGGAATATGGCCATAGAACATGATAACTGAACTGCAGGACTCCTTCAGAAGTCAAAGCAGCATTTCCAGTTTCTGTACGTTTCAGCTCGTACAGGAAAGCTTTGGGGTGTATTAGAAAAACCAACAAATTAATGAATCTCCAAGCAACTAATACTTTCAATAGAATGAAAGCTAACATAAAAATTTACTTTGTGGAAAACTCACTTTACTACGGTTAAAACACTTCTGTCTTTGATCATTTAGGTGTACATTTGTCTTTGAGACCAGACATACTCTTACTGAAGATCAGGGATTTTTTATATTTATTAATGTTACACTGTAAAAGAAGAAAATGCCTGGCAGAACATCAGGTGCTCTCACCGAAGGAAATAGTGCCTGATGGGATATAATCCTTAATAAGACATAGATTTGGCATGTAATTGAAATTGTTTTCTGTAAGCCTTTTTGATTCTGGGATGCATATATAGGTCTTTTAAACGTCAGAATAACAAGGACAGGGAACTCTAATTTTAGAAATATCTTACAAAGGCATTTCTTCACAATGGTGAGCCCTCAGACCCACGTCATTCCTCTTCACAGTGCTCAAGCCTTCCTTTTCCTCCATTTCTGAATGCGCAGAGGTAACAGTTCTGAACAGTGTCCAGAATTAGGCATTCTTTGGTAGTTTAAAATGTCTTGATTGTCAGTTGTCTGTAAAATTCATGTGGGGAGTTTCTGTGATATCTTAGAAAATTTCTCATAGAATTTCAAGCTGGGAGTCCTATATGTAGCTCTAAGGAATAGATCTGTAAGTGAAATTAGTTGCCTGCAAAGCCTGATTAAAATAGAGGCAGTGGAATAAAATTCTATAAGATTCCCCTCTTTAGAGGGCAAAACAGAAGCGTAAGCACTTTAAGAAATCGTAAAATGATTATACAGTGTCTGTTGTGCTCAGTGATCCCCTCTAGTGCCTGCAAAGCTGATTAGTTTGATTAAAATAAACTGGGCTTGCTTTGACCCTGCCGTTACAAAGCATGGCAGACTGCCTGTCATTTGTGAGCGTGCAGATGTCTTACTGGGACAGCAAGCAGCTGACCTTTATCTAACTGTCAGGTTGTTAAGAGCAGGCAGGAGGGTCGGATTTACTGTTTGTGGAAATGAGGTTAAGGTTTTGCTCTTCACGTAGTAGATTTTAGTAAATGGTTACTTTTGTAATCGATGTATATTCTTCTGTGGGGTGGTGAGTTAATTAAAATGTGCCACTTTAGGAGAAAGAGCATTAGTGACAGTCTGCTTTGTACGTGTTTTTAGACCACGAAGGAAAGCTTCCTTTGGATGTGCCCTTTCCATCCGCCCGTCCAACTTTACTTTGTTATCCGCAATCCCACCCGGTCACGTGACTTTGGTATATCCAAGATCAAGATTTGGAATTACAACACAACAACTCCCCGTGTAAGTAGTTTTTTCTCAACTCCTCTGTGTGTGTGCTTTACTTTGCCTAGGGAAACGCGGTTTGATCTGCTTTCCAAAAGTATGAAATCAAAGTAATACCATTTTCTCTAATAAAATATGGAGCTAGAAGGGGTCCATGTCTACTGTGGAATTAGCTTTTGTCTTAATTGTAAGTGGTAGCCATGTAAGTGTTAATGTTTTCAAAGGCACAATTAACATTTTCTTTCAAAGCTAATAACAATCTCGAAAGACGTAATAAAAGGCTTGCACGTTCTGTCACTTAATCCTTTACTGTAGTGAGAAATAAAGATACAAAGGTAAGTACATCTTAATATTCAGGACTTTCAGTTGTTCTATCACAGTATAAATAAATATGTGTTTAAATATGTGTTTTCTCATGTATATAGGTATAAGTAGGCTGACTGTTGCTCGATTTGGCTTTGTCACTTTAATTAAAAAGTATACTAACTGTGTTCATAACAAAACAAGTAATCTAGTGTTACGTGAGAGACATATCATGGCAGATGGTCTCTTGTTTGTCTTGTTTGAATGTCACCATGGAAATTATTCTTGTTTGTACACTGCAATGTTAAGAAAAAAATCCCAGGTACTGGATCAAAGAAGATTTGCTGTCCTGGATTATAAATAAGAGGCTTTATTCCTCTGGTTTTGCTCTCATCCATGTTCTTGTATAAGCACATATGGTAATTTATACATATGGAAATAGCCGTGGAAGGGACAACATCAACAAATTTAATATAACATGACTTATATTTATTTTCCAGAATGTTAATAGCTTTTTCTATTAAAATGTGGGCTACAGAATGTTCCATCATCATTAGAAAGTGCAAAAGGGACTGCTGGTTTTGGAGGTAATAGTATGATTTGTTACCAAGTCTATTGAATATAATGCAGGAAATACACATAAATGTATTTCTGTGTTTCAAGGCACTAGTTTTTTAATAAACCACTATGAGGCAAGCTGTAAAATCCATTAGGAGTGTAATCCCATGGATTTAGGTGGCAGTGCAGCCATCTACGCTGACTAAAGAAATGTCTCATTATCCTTAAGATGAAAGAATAATACAAAGCAGTTCTGCCTAATTCTGTAATTTGTCACAAAGAAGTTTTGTCTGAGAAGTATAAAACCCCAAAATACAATTCGCTAACAATTTTGTTGTAGTGTAAATTCAGAGCTAGTTTGTAGTGTTGTTTTTTGGTAATCATTCTAACCTCCTTCCTTCCCTCAAAAACCACGTAAGTGAGAGATGCCCTAGTACTTCTTCAAAAACCAGACCAAAAAAATGAATTCAGGCAAATACTTCTGGATTGTTGAAAACGTTCAGGTTTTAGAACTCGAGTCTGGAAGTAGAGAAAATATGTCTGAAGGAAGCTATAAAAGTCAGATTACATCATTGTCATAGATTCCTTGAGTCAGTGTATTGCAAGGAAGGTCTCAGAGAACGCTTCATCTTGGCTTTATTTATTTCAGATGAGCTCTGCGAAAAAGGAGGTCGGTTTTGGTCTGCAAGAACAGATAAAGTATACGTGAGGGCACCCAGTTCTTTTCAAGTCCGTCTGAAATATTCAGGCATTTTGTAAATAATTGCTACAGCCTTGAAATTGCATCGTTACTTGATGCTATTAGAACTCTTTTCATAAGATCCAGTCTTGTATGTCTTCATAAATCTGTGAATGGATTTAATACTTAAAAGCATTAATGTCTTAGTTGCCCTCCAACTGGATCATTTTCTCCTTTGAGTGATGTCCCATATGCGTGTTCCTCCTGTGTGTATACTCATGTCCACTCTTTTGAGTTGGAGATGTTTTTCAGTGCGGGACTACCACTGGGGTACATTATCTGTAAGGGTGTAGCAGCTTTTTTCCAGCAGATTTAGGTTTATAGAAGAATTTGGTTCTTTTAGTTCTTGACTTCTTTTCTGTTGTTCCTTCTTTTTCACTCTTCTGTGAGAAGTCAGGCAGAGGCAACTTCAATTACTCTGTCCGGGTGTAATTTGCAGAAAAGTGCCTCTGGTTTTAAGCTTTTTCCTTTGTGCACAAATGTCACTGAAATGGCCAGAAATACCATTCCTGTTTCGTTATTGGAAGGCACTATCCCGGCAGGTACTCTGGGAGGGCTGAAGAGCCAAGCTGGGAAGGAACATCAAGAGAAACCATAGAACTTTTTCCAAAAATGTTTCATTTTTTTTTCTCTGAGGTTGATTATACCTACATGCTTGCTCTGAGAGATTGTGCTATTCTAATTACTCCTCTGGGAGGAAAAAAACCTGCCTTGGGTGAGGTATTGAGTGTTTGTCTACAGAGTGGCTTCTTGATGGAATTACTCATGAGGAAGGCATTTCTTCATCCTCCTCCTAGAGGAGAGTTAAGCAGTGGTGCTAGGAGAAGCTAACCATTCTGTTGATCTTTCCCACCACATCTGATTGCTAAGCAACTTGAAGTTCAGAAGCAGGGTGGGAGGGAATGAAAAAGAGCAGTTCATAGATCATAGAATGGTTTGGGTTGGAAGGAACTTTAAAGATCACCTCGTTCCACCCTTCTGCCCTGGGCAGGGACACGTCCCACCAGACCAGGTTGCTCCAAGCCCCGTCCGACCTGGCCTTGAACACCTCCAGGGATGGGGCAGCCACAGCTTCTCTGGGCAACCTGGGCCAAGGGCTCAGCACCCTCAGAGTGAAAAAATTCTTCCTGAAGTTCTTAGTCTTGTGTCTGCACATGTTTGGTTTTGGAGTCCCTGATATCTCTCATATTTTTCCTGCCTGAGCCTCAGTCTGCTTAGAATTTTAGTGCAATAGATTTTCATTAGCTCCTTTACTGGTTCTTCGTGCATAGATGGTTCTTCTGTGCTATCAGCTGTCATTAATGCCTGCCCCAGTTCACTCTGTCGCTATTGTTTAGAAATATCTGTAGCTTTGTTTGGTTCATATTGATACAGTCCAGGTGCCACTTTTGGGTGAGCCTTCCTATGATACCTATCCCAGACACTCCAGAACTTCAGAGAAAGGAAGTAATTTCCCACTGACTGGAATAATAATTTTGAAGTGACTGACCCTTTTTTCTTTCAGGGAGAACAAGCTTCACCATCTCACTCTGTAATGTTTTCTCAGTCTACCTTGTCCTCCTCCAATACTGGTGGGTGGAGTGGGATTCATTTAAAAACATTTTGTTCTTAAGAGGTTGGCGATTTTGATTTAAAAAGATGAAATTGAGAAATACTTTTCAAAATATACATGTGTATATTTCTGTGGTTTCATGCAGTTTATATCTGTTCCCAGGTAAAAACACAGAACTAAGGTTTGAGTATTCATAACAGTAGTAAAGGCTAGGATATTCTGTAGAAATGTTGCCGTTTTCCCAAATTCAACTGTGAATATCCACTATCTCTAGCATTTAAGGGAGACATTAACAGTCCAGACATACCAAGATTCAAAAAGTAACATTACTTGGGCATCCTTGCTCTTCTTGAGCAAGACTTGGGTCTTCCCCATCATAACTTCAGGCAAAAGCCATGTAGTTAGTTTTTAATATATATAATTATTAAAGTGTTTTGATCCCCAGTTAGCTTAATCTAGCAGTGTCCTTGTTCAAGGGGAAAAAAAATCTCATGTTTTATGGCCAAATGCATCAGTACAGACATATAATGCTTTATGATACTCTAGGAGTAACACAGGCAGCCATGACATAATGGCCAATTAAACTGGGTTTACAGCTGTTCTCTGAGAAGCTAGTGAAGGTTATCTTTTTGTATCAGGAATGTGTCTCGCATTCCTACACCTACTCCCCTCCCTCAATTCTAGCCCACATCTTCTGTTGTAGGTCTATGTTACGTTTTTTGCCTCACACATGTTATTATTTGAAAAGCAGTAGAATGGAATTATAAAGACTTGTAAGCTGTAAAGAGTGCATGCAGGAGTGAAGAACCGGAGACACTTGTACTTGAAGGTGACGGAGTAACTGGTTTAGGCTAGGAGCGGAGGAAAATTTAAATCAGTATTCAAGGAGAACTGACATCCAGGAGATAAGCAAGAGGGATGAAACTGAAACTTCTTACTTTTCATGAAAAGCTTCTCAGTTTCTGTGAAAATAAGGAAAGAACAGAGTGTCTTTAAAGACTCCACGTGATGGACAGGTTACTGAAATTTCGAGGGCAGTCAGGATTTTGTCTCATCTTCTGTATTTTCATTGGAGATACCAGCCTTTTTGTCAAGAGGGTAGAAAAGTTAGATGGAAATGATAAAGAGCATAGAAAGAACATTAGTTCTGACTTCAATGGAATGAAAAAAACAGGTTTCAGTGGGTACCACAGAAAGGGAGAACATAGAGATAAAGTTGTGAGTGACAGAGCTGTGTCTGAGATAAAGGCCTTCTATTTAAAAGGCTAATTAAGTGGTGGAATAAGCCATCAAGACAGATCACTTGAAAATTGTTAAAACCAGTTTTCTTCACAATGGTATAGGATATTTTACTTTCTTCGGTGGAAAGAGATGGACCAGATGATTTTTCTTCTGTCCTTTACAGCCCTGTATTTCTATAATTCTTTATAACTCTTTTTAACTCTAGCGGCTTTGATCTGGGTCATTGTTCGCTGTGGAACATGTCATGAAAGTGGTGAATCTTAAAGATGCTGAAGTAAAATGTGCCTCTGTAATTTATATCCTGATCAAATGTAATTATACTTAATCTAGGCTTCTTTACTCAAGCTTTTCTAAATATTTAAGCCTTGTCAGCCAGACTGGTTCATAGCAGTTTCTACCAGGGTTTTTAGTCCTCTTAAATAAAGCCTTAACTATTCCACAGTATTTTTCGGTTTTTGAGCTTTTTATAAAAAGTAGTCAAAGCATGTTACTGGTACGGGGGTCTAATAATTTTCATCTGTTTATTGATTAAGTGTTCAAATGTCAGAGTTCCAGAACAGTGATATCTAATACTTGAACAGTTTAAATGAAATCTTAATACTTTCATTTTTGTAGGACCTTAATGTTGGAGCAAAGAAGGTGAAGTTATATGTTGATGAGAACCTTGTATTTGATGGCGAATTAGAGAGAGCCTCTGGAGATCCCCTCGTTGACCGTAGCACTACAATCGACCTTACAGATCACAAGCAAGATACCTCTGCATATTCGTCAAATGAAAGGAAAGAAGTAAATGCACCTGCAGTCACAGAGAAGAAAGCAGACCTACATTTTAAATGCTTACAGTCAAATGGTACTTCACCAAACTGGAAATCTCTGCCAGAAGAAAATCTTCTTGAGCATAAGATGAACTCAGTCAGCTTTACAAAGAAAAACGTGTCTGAGTTAGAGGATGATCCAAAAGTGTTACCATCTCAGATTGGTATAAAAGATGCCAAAGAGAATGCAACAGTACAGGCAGTCACAGAGCATGTTCAATCTGACGATGAACTTATTTTGAGCGAGCAAATGGAAAAGCTGACAGGAAGAAAATTGTCTGATTCTACAGGTGCAATTCCTTCTTGGTTACAGTCATCTTCCCAAGTAGCAGAGACTAATGAAGTTACTTCCAGTAAGCGGAAGCCTCCCTGGCTTGCTACAGAACATTCTTTAGGCTTGAGATTTCAAACACAGTCTGATGGAATCATGAAAAACTTTTCAGATCTGACTAATGAGGATGTCAAATGTCAGAGAAATGAACTGGGAAGATCCAGTAGTAGAAATGCAAATGGGGAGGAGAGATCACAGTTGCTAACCAGAAAGGATGGTGATATGGGCTTTGACATTTCAGAGCAACTTTCTAACAAAAATTGCTGCAGTTTACAGTACCCTACAAGCGGAAGGAGGAGTGTCAGATGCATAAAAAAGGCAGGATTAAACACTATAAATCTTGGAGGAGATGATTCTGCTGTCAAAGGTAAGAGCTCACAATAGCAACCTTAGTGCAACTGCTGAAATGTTCTCCATTTTTCAGATGCGCAGAATCATTTGGGGGGAAGGGATCTCTTGAGACTTCTGGAGGTATAGACAGGGAGATTTTACTATTTGCAGTATTCAGTTTTTCTGCTTCACACTGTAACAACGCTCAGAGTCTCTCTTCTTGTCCTACAACTGATGTGAAATGCTCTTTTTCTGAAAAACGTACATTCTGAGTTAGTGTTTTCAAATTTATTTGGAAAAAATTGAAGACTAAATTTCAGTAATACATATTCTAAAAATTAACAGTCCTGAAGACAGCAAATGTTTGCTAATATCAATGAAAATCTGCAAAAAGATAAAGAAGGGTGTGACCTCAAGGTAGCGAGTAAATTTACAGCGTTTATTTATGTAGTAGGTTCATGTCTTTCTCAGTGAGAATATATACTGAATATATTTATTCAGAGCAAATGGAAAACTGCCCTTATTTTCCCTTCTCTGCTTATGACATATACCTCTTTCAAACATCTCCCTCGGACATCTCTGCTTATTTATGAAGTTTTCTAGTAAATTGAGCTGTTATGTGCTCCATGCTTTTGATTATCCTCGTCATCCTTCTCCAAACCTTTTTTTAGTTCTCCTGGATCCTATTGGAGGTGGAGGATCCAGATTTGTGTGGTTGTGTTCTGCCTCTGGCCATAGCCAGCAGTGTGTCCCCAGGGAAGACTATGAGAACTGGGCAAGTTCTGAGGCTCCTGCGCTCTCCCAGCCTCTGGCAATCTACGGCTAAGAAATTTTCTGGGCGTGGGGTAATATTTTTATGCTTAACAGCTGTAAATAACACAAGAATACAATTTCTTACCCAGATGATCTACTTTGTCTCGCTTTTAACCAACTTTTTTTGGATTTCCATTGCTGAGGCTATATTTTTAATCTCCCCTTTTCATTTTCAAGCCATATATCACTCTGACTCTTGTTTTGGACCCTTCATACCCTTCTTTGGCATTCTGTGATTCTTCATCGTTCAATGACTTGTCTCAAATGAAGAGAGCCTGCCAGAATAAGGACAACAGGGCCCAGAGGGTTGGAAGAAGGGGTTACAAAAATACAAATTGCAATTTTGGGAGTGATTTAGCATCAGAATAATTTACATGAAAGTGTAGCTTGCTGTACATCGTATTTGGATGTGGTGTTTACATTAAAGTGATGGTCATAAGGGGCAGGAAATATGCCTAAATGCAGGAAAGCCAGTTCAAATTCTACAGCAGGTGCTGCCTGATTTTTCTGGACACAGGTGAGGAAAATGCTTCTTTCTAAACTTGGAAGGTCTGAATTTTTCCTTCTCTCCCCCTCTGCGGAGAAAACAGCAATTTTATAAGTATATTTGAAATTATACCTCAAAGAAGAAAAAAGTACGAAAAGTAGTTGGAATAACTGCCATCTTCCCTTCACCCACCCACTCACCACAGCCCGTTTACTGTTTCACACATTTTACACTATCTCTGTTAGATTAAAAACTTGTCAACATTATGGAAACTGTAAATAAATCCCACCTTAGTAATTTCTGTTCAGTTGTAAAAATGGTAACAATTTAGGAGTTTTAATGTAAACTGTAAGATGAGGGTTATCATGATTCTAACTATAATGTCTTCTAATTTTGCTCAGAGCAGGTTTTGTCATCTGGTGCTTGAAACTCCCAATATGTGTTTGTCCTTGGGAAAATTGTATGCCATCCAGCCGCTTTGCTTTTCTCTGTGCTGTACTGTGCGGGCTAAAGCCATCTTCAAAGTGGAGCTGAGTGAGCATTAACAACAGGGAAACAGTTTTAAGTGTTTCCCAAAAAGTGGGGAATTTTAATTGGTACGGGGCTAGGGGAACAGCAGTTTCCCAGTAGCAGTATGTGACAAAGGGGAGGCTGCACAAGCTCATACACAATGTCACAGCACGCCTTTGGTCACTAAATCAAGAATAACGAGAACAACGGAAATTAGAAATGGCACATACGTGCATACTTGGCTCGAGTTAATGTTGCTATAAAAACATACAATTTTTCTTTGATAACTGATTTAATGTGCAAAGGAAAAGATGGAAGTGTACTGATAAGATTGGCAAATAGCATATAATTTGGGATATTATGAGTTAAGATTAAAGAACTGCACGGAAAGATGAACTTGAGGACTGGAGTAATAGCGATGGAATGCAATTCAGTAGTACTGCTTGCAGGGTCATTTGGGGACTAATAACAAAAAATTAAGTTGTAAGCTGAGTAATCATCAATTGCAAATGACCGAGGAAGAGAAGGATCTTAGTTGAGTAGTTGCTAACAGATTAACTAAGAAATGCTGGTGTGATGCAGGCGTGATTACAGCAATGCACTCCGAGGATGTATCAGCAGAGGCATTTCAGTTCGTTAGGGAAATGTTAATATCTCAACACAGGCACTCGTGAGACATCAGTTGGAAAACTGCGGTTCTGATCATCCACTTTCAGGAAAGCTGATTACAAAGCGGAACAGATACAGCAGAGAGCTTTTAGAATGATTTGGGAAATGAAACGTGATTGCAGCATGGAAATATGGTTGCTATTTATAACTGCAGGGAGTAAAAATGAGATTAACACAACAGAGGGAGAAGAAAGGTGGGGTTTTTTTCAAGCTAGTGTTGCCCCAAAGTGCCATTTACTAAAGTTTTGAGAGGAATTGTATGGGGTGTGTTGCCATCAGAAGTCAGACAAGGGACTTGGTGATTCAAGACACCCCTCCTAAACCCGCAGGGGAGATGCATGTTTGAGGTGTCATTATTTCTGGACTCTGGGATGGCGTCCATCATACAATCCTCTTGGACATGCAGAAGGCTGGGAATGCATCTGTAACATCTGAAAGTGGGATACACTTTATCTACATGCAGAGTTTATTGTTCACATGGCTCCAACAAAAATAATAAATTTTAGATTTAAAAAAAAAAAAAGCCAAACCCTGTAAGCTTGCAGCTGTTGACCTCTGCTTTTGGCCTATTCTCGGCTCTTTCAGAGCTCCACTTCTCCTGTTGTCACTCCTTAACGTAGCTAACAAACCTGTTAACCTCACAGTGAAATCCCTCCTGTTGAGCTGCTGTAGAAGTGCTTCAGAGTTGTAATCTCTGTACTGCTTGAAGTACTTCACATTAAAAAAAAAACAAAAAAAACCAAAACAAACCTCCAAAACAAGGAAAGCCGATGTCAAATACCCTTCTGTTCATGCTCATCCTGAAATTTTCAAGCTTTGACATTTTAAAGTGGTAAATATATATAAAGTATCGTCTTCAAGTAAATTCTGAGGCTCTGTGAAGGACTGTTTGGGATCACCCACCCCATGATTATCCATATGGACAATGGTTTGAACAAGAAAGTGACTTCCAAATGACTGATGTTCTCTGAAATAGGTGCCTTTGCTTCCTCTCTGTGTTTCCCTTGTGGGGTGGGGAGGAGTGGCCGAGTTGGTCTCCAGTCTTTCATTCTGGAAGAAAAACCCTCTTCCGGGTAGTTTCCCATCTGCTTTAAAATTCTTCTTTTTATCTCGCTTGTCCCTGGCGTAAATGATTATTGGCCATAGATAAATTAGGAACATTGCCTCTTTCCCAGTGTTTCCAAAAAACAAAGTTAAAAGTTAGTCTTGAGCAGTCTTTTGGGAAAACATTATTTTGCATTTTACTACAATTGGCATTTATTCTTGAGAACCATTTGTTTTAGTATCCACTCAAGGCCGTTGTACAGAAGTAGAATCTAGCCCCTGGGCCTGTAATTGTTTAGCACTCCGCTTGCTTTTCTTCATTTATTTGAAGAAAATACATAAGTGACAGCTTTATTGAAAATCTTTGTTATTATCTGCTGTTAATTGTTTTGAGATGGAAATGAAGCAGCTCCTCGGTGCAGTCACAGGAGAGCAGGCTTTGCCCCCCTGTGCCCCTCTATCCCATTAGATACTTTGTCGTTATCCCCCTTCTACATCTCACACTTGTGGAAAAGCGAGAAAAATGTTTGGATGTTACCTGTGTAGAATGCAACGCTTGCCTCATCCTTCTTGTATCCTGAACCTCCTTCTTTTCTCATCGCTTTTCTGTAAATACACGTGGCTGATTTTGAGAGGAAGCAGTAGCTTTTCTCTGTAATGCTTTAGAAACTTAACCAGCTCAGCCATTTCCAACTGTATGAAAGATCTTCTGCAGAAATGCAGACAGACGATTTAAACTATTGTGACAGACACACAATAAGTATTGCTGGGCAAAATCCCAATTGCTCTAAGTGTTGAGTCAAGAATTCACTGTCTCAAACTTAGTTGCGTTTTTGTATCTTGGCATGTGCTCTGCTCTTCAGTATTTAAGTGATTGTTTTTGTTGTGTCTGAATGGGGAAGGGAAATTGGGACATGTAGCCCGCATAATAGAGAGGCAATATAAAAGTGCTAGTATAACAGAATTTCACAGTAAGGGAACACGAATATGACCAGCATAATTCTGGAAAGTCCTTGTTGTGGTTTGCTTCCAGTCCTTTTTATGTATTAAATGTGGGTGTTATGTTGTTTTCAGATGAAGACTTTTCTGTCAAGGACATAGCAACCTCTAGAGCAAAGTGTCACAGTGAACAAGAAGACACTCTGCAGGAGTCGTGGAAATCCTTGGTAAAGTTTAATTATTCCCATCGTGGCCGAATCTCTAACATGGATTTTCAAGGGGATATCTTTGATGAGTTTCTGCATCAACAGAAAATCAACCGGCCTGGAGAATATCAGCAAATGAGAAAAGAGGCACTACAAACACTACCAAAAAGGCAAGAAGAAGAAAATTACGTGGAGGCACATGATGGAAATGATTTTAAAATTCCTGTTTTACCTTATGGGCAGCACTTAGTGATAGACATCCAAACAACATGGGGAGACAGACATTATGTTGGTCTTAATGGAATTGAAGTTTTCAGTTCTAAAGGAGAGCCTGTTCAGATTTCAAAAATAACAGCTGAACCACCTGATATAAATATATTACCAGCTTATGGCAACGATCCCAGAATAATAACCAACCTAATTGATGGGGTAAATCGGACGCAGGATGATATGCATCTCTGGCTAGCACCATTTACCCCTGGAAAACCTCACTTTATCTTTATTGACTTTGCGAATGCCTGTCAAGTAGCTATGATTAGGATTTGGAATTATAATAAATCTCGCATACACTCTTTCAGAGGTGTGAAAGACATTATAATGGTGTTAGATGAACAGTGCATCTTTAAAGGAGAAATTGCGAAGGCTTCAGGAACCTTGTCTGGAGGTATGCTATCATTTCTTATTTCCTTTGTGGAAACAACACTACAATGCAAACAAGTACATTTAGCTTGTTTGTTATCACTTTCCCCTTCAAAGCAAGTTGGCACTTTATTATAGTATTTAGTCCTTTGAATTTCATAACATAATGCAAAATCCACTAGTGCATTCTTCAATAGTATTGTGAATTTTAGTAGCAAATAGAGCTAATCTCTATTCTTAATGATGTTTTAGTAACAAGATCATATTTCAGTAGGATCAGATAGTCACTAGACATTAAAAAGTTGCAGATTTTTAATTCTTTTCATAGATACAGTCTTGTGGAGAATGTGATGGAGAAGCTTTTTTTGCATTTTCTTTTATATGTATTTGAAATTTGACTGAGTTCTCTCAGTTTTTCTGCTGTGCAGTATAAGTTTGAGAATTAACACACTAATTATATCAGTAGTCAGTATCAATTTACCATATATTATCTTTAAACAATACTGCAAATTAAATGTAAAGAAGGACTGAAAATATTTTTAATCACTTTCTCTATACATTCCTTTGTATGGTTTCTCCATTTAATTCTGTATGTTGTCTTCAGCTCCAGAGCACTTTGGGGATACTATATTGTTCACTACCGATGATGATATTCTTGAAGCTATATACTGCTACGATGAGACATATGATGGAGAAATAGAAAATGCCGACTCCTTGAGATACGAGGAAGAGCTGAAGAGGCCAACAACTGCTGATAGGGAGGGAGATGAACGACCTTTTACACAAGCGGGGTTAAGAACACAGGATCAACAGGTAGGAGCCTCTATGTTTAGAACTCTCTATAAATATCTTTCTGAAACATGACATGGAAGTAGTAGACGCTGATTTCCATGACGGAGTAAAGCTCTGCAGAAGAACTAATACAGCTGTCTGTCTATTTTGAAGATTTAATTTTTTTTTTTTCACCAGCTCAATAATCTGTGACTTTTTTTTTTTTTTTAAGCCCCAAAGGTCCTCCAAATTTTGGTTCCCCTGATTAATTACTAAGTCTACAAGGAAGACTATACTGGGATTGTTTATACATTTTATTTTTTTTTCTTTACTTACTTGGACAGAGATTAGAGGGAGTTCTTGATTCAGACACTCCTGAATCCTGAAGGTTTATGCCACTGTCAATGATTTTTTTACCATAGATTTATTAATTTAATGAGTAGCTGTGCTCCCTGTCACTCCAAAACAAAGATTTTTTCCATATTTTCCACAGAGGGTATACCCTTGCTTGTTTCTTCCCCCATGAATTACGTATGTTAGGTGAGAAGGATCTCCCCCTCTCAACCCTCCCTTTATTTTTTCCTCTTTCCTTTCTTGACTAGCATCTCCACAGGTCTGTGTGCATTTTGCAGCATAAAAATGCCCCTTTACTATTGCATACAGTAGGTATTTTACTACTTGGAGGAAGGCTGTATTTTCAAGCACTGGAGTCTTGCCTCGTACCATTCCAGCCTAACAGTCCAGTGTCTAAGTAAAGATCCTGCAAGATTTTCTGTTCAAGGTGGTGTGGGGCAGTCTTTGATCTGATTTCCATCAAATCTTCTACCTTAGAATGTTCATGAGCACCTGCTGTTGTTTCAATGAGGTTATCTTTTTCTAGGGGACACACTCAATGCTAAGTCTGTGAGGAGATCCAAACTGAATCAATCCAAGTTCCAACTGGTTCAGCTAAAGGGCTCCCAGTGCTGTATGGTTCCTAACGAGCCTTGTGCTGTTGTCAAGCCTTCCTGTCCTGTCTTGTCTTGTCGTCCTCTCTTGGTGGCTTATAAGACAAAAGGCAACGTCATGACACTAGAATTTGATCTTGCTGTTAAGATTATGAGTCACTGACTGTAACCAGTGCTAGTTAACGCTGGAACAGTAATTTTGGTCCCCTCTTTGCTTGTGGTATCTTAAACTGTTCAGACACCTTTTGCAATCCAGGATTTTATGAACACAAATTGAAGTTCACCTTTCTTTTCTTGACTGCTTGTTTATTGTGAGCATTCACCAGGACCTCTTCCATTGCAGAAGCTCCTTTCTCAGAGCCTGTGCCTTTTATTTTGCTGTTCAGCTGTGATGCTCTTCATACTGCTTTTCTAACTGAAACGTGCTGTATCAGCAACGGAGTAACAGCAGCTCTTGTGACTGAGCCATTGATCTCCCTGTCATTCTTTATTTGCTGGTACCATCAAGATTTTGTTGATGGATGCTTATACTATCAGAATGATACAGATCTACTAGATGACTTGTCTTCCCCAGCATAACGTTGTCATTCAGACTAGTGTTGGGTTTAAACAGTCTCTACCTGTTGATCATTCACCCTTTTTTCCTGGAGCATGTTCAGTGGATGAAACGGTGTTTTACTGCACTGACTACAGAACTTTTCAAAAGCTCTTACGAAAGCATCTTGCTTTCTTGTCAGTATTATCCACGGTCATCTGTCTTTCACATAAATTCAGTAATCCTCAACTTTTATAGCAGGTCAGACCTGTAACTAGTGCCCTTGACCCAACTCTGACCGTGGCCAATAGTGGATGCCCAGGGAGAACGTAAGAATAAAGCAAACATGCAGTGGTGTTTCTCTGAAACGCTCATCCAGCCCCTAGAAATTTGTCTCACAAGGACTTTTTGACTTAACCTTTGTGTTTATCATCCTGCTATGTTTTTTTGTTGTGCTAATTCATTCACTAGCTTTTTGAACCCTTGTACACTTTTACACCATACAACGCTTAGACGTAAGTTTCTCACCTTAACTTGCATAGCACAAAGAACCTCTTTCTTTTTGTCTCTAGGTTCATTTAATGTCCCCTAGCTTTTGTGTTGGAAGAAACTAAACAATTATTTCCTATTCCCTTCTTCAAGAGACTTATGCTCCTGTGTTACAATCTCTTCTAAATCCTCTTTTCCAGAATGGGTAGTCCTACTTGAGTTATTCCTCATGTGGAAGGTGCTATACAGTATGGTCAGGCATAGGAGCATGGTAATACTTTCCGCTTTTTATTGCTTTTCCAATAACTCCTGGTATTTTGTTCTAGCCATAAGGATCTAAGAATACAGGTAGGATGATGTTCACGAGCAGAAGTAGTTCAAATAGAAAGTTAAACAATATCTGAAAGAAAAGATAGTGGGCACCAGTGGAATGAAGGGATCTGAGTAGCCAAGAAGGGAAGGAGAGGGAGAAAAGGGGTGATAAGGTCACTTGGCACAGATGGCTTATAGCCTGCAAGGGAGGGCACTATTCTGCATTCTATGAAACCAGTATGTTTATTGCATCTAAGAGTTTTGATACTCTGTAGAGTTACAAATTTTAATTCCCAATCTGGTCTTTTAAAGTTGTTCTGTGGAAAAGGCATCAGACATCAAAGAGACAGTCACTGTTTTGTGAGAAAGGTATCCCCAATACGAGGTGGGTTTTTTCCACCTTCTGAGACTATCTGTGGGTGTTTATTTCAGTGCACAGTTCTTGTTCAGTTTCACCTACTTAATTACCAGAAGGACATTTGCTACTACATGAAGTATATTGCAGTCTGGGAACACACACATAGAAGATCCAGGATGTCAGGTGGTATGCTGCAGAGGTCTAATAGAACAGTAGGAGAAGAGAAAAGTGTTGACAAGCCTTTTTTTTTTTTTTTTTTTTTTTTAAGAGCAATATAGGTCCATTTGATGTATTCTGGATGGCAGGAAGTGTAATGATGAATGAAACTATATAGAATGAGTCTGTACTTATAATTTCCTATTTGGCTTTTTGACGACTAATGAGGATTGAGCTGATGTTTTTGTAGAACCACTTGTAATAATGCCACGATTTCATTCTAATCTGCTATTGTTTTGGTTGGAGCCAAGTACTGTATGTATAAAGTTAGGATCATTTTCTTCATGTGTAGCATACTTACATTTACCTACAGTGAACATAATTAGCCATTTTATCACGCTCACTCAATGAAATGACATCCATCTACAACCCTTTGCAGTTGTCCTTTGTCTTTACTACCCCAATTGTATCTAGTTTATTAGATACAGCAAATTTCATCACCTGTTTATTCACTTTCTCGTTTGCCACATTGAATAGCATAGGCTATCATTAATTAGTGTTGTCAAAGAAGAAATGCAAACTTTTGGACGAGTTGGCTCGTTTGTTCTGCCCCTTGATTCTTGAGAAGAAATTGTGGTGGCACTCTCTGAGCTCTTAACTTCCTTCCAGACTTCTTGTCTCTGCAACACATTTGCAACATGCTGCAAATACAGCATGTTATCATTAGCTAATGGCAGTCTGCAGGTAAGTAAGAGTAACTTAAGAATTTCAACCTCTTTGAGAATATGTGGCCCACATTAGGGAGCCTCCCATTTAATGCTCGTTTATGCGCTAACAAAAAAACCCACCCTAATAGTCTTGAATTTCTAACGGCCCATATGATCTTCTATGTTTTGGGGTATGTTTTTGCAGGACAGCCTGGGTGGTGAGGCAAAGGAGAGATTAATATACAAAAGGCTGGATGTAAAAGAAAAAAAGAAACCAAACAAAAACAGGAAATAGAAAAAAAAAACACCAAAAAAACCCCGCTATATAAACAGTATATCTGTAATGTATACATGATATACATGTTCATTGCACCTGTCCGTTTACCTTTTAGGTTCAAGAGCCAGACCCTCTCTCTGAATGTATACCCAAGGAATCTGGAATATTTACTGGGAAATGTAAGTTCTTACATCTACTTCTTGCTTAACCACCCTCCCCCTAACTAGTTATCAAGGAGGATCTGATTTGTCAGAGCTGTACAGAACTTTGTGACAGATGTCAGGTCCAGAATAAAGAAGAGTAATTGAATATTTAAGGCAGAAGCTTTGTTTGCTGTGGCATTTAGAATGTTATATCGTAACAGTTGGCTTTTAATCTCAGAAAAATTACACTAGCCATTTGCCTAGTGCCTGAATGGGATTTGTAATAGCTGTGTCCATTACCCAGTAATCCTCTCCCAATCCCATGTATTTATGTAGACGGACTGAATTTCTCAGATCAGATTGATAATAGAAACCCTACAGTAAAGCTAGACCAGAATGTTACATCTGTCCTTAAAGTACCAGATTTCTTTATCCCGCACAAAACCAGCTCTCTGTGGGCCTTTAAGTTATTTTCCAGAGAGCTTCTGGATGGCCCAGAAATTCCAGTATCAGTTCCTGGTCCTTTGACCAACACAAGAGAAATTGGGTTCTTGGGCCATATCTCTGTGAGCTATAACTACCATCTGTGATCTGTCACCTATGAACTATCTCTACATCTGTGAACTTTTATCTATGAGCATGTCTATGATCAATTCCTGTCTATGAACTTAAGATGCCGTTCGCTCCTCCCATTTCTCAAAGTGGGTGAAAAAGATAGTGAGGGTGTGCTTCACAGCTCAGCAGGTGCGGTCTGCTGCACTGACAAGATATTGTTCATCAGCTGATGGGCTAATTTATCTCTGCCAGAAAAAGAGGTCCTGATTCCCATGAGTTCTTGCAGGGAAAGAGCTGGAGAAAGCTAGTTACATTTAAGGGAGGCTTTCCATGTCCTATGAAATCCAAAAGAAACTCCAATTTAGTGTCTTATACAGGAAAAAAATGTCATTAATTGCTACAAGTGACTGTCTTTGTAAATAACGTTGCGCAAAAGCAAAAAAACAACTACAAGCTACGAGCTGACTTTTGCAAATGATTTCTACGTACCCCGTCCTGCCTGTGTATATTGTTCCTTGTTCTCCTTATGCTGTGGGGTGGTCCCTTAGACCTGAAGTGAAGAGTCCTCTTGCTTCTTCTTGTTTTGGGAAATTACTGGGAATTGTGCAAAACTTAGAATCAGTACTGCCTTTTTCATCTGGGACCCCGGTAATAAATTGTGCATGGAGTCACTGAGGATTTGTATCCTTGACCCTGCTGTAGGTAGTTTTCATCTCTTTTCATCTCTTTCATCCCGCTGCCAGTCACAATGTCAAGGAGAAATAGTGCCTCAAAGTGTGATTATCACTGGTACAAAGTCCAGCTAGCAGCTAGTTACTAGAGATGTTCATCAGGCATCAATGCTATCTACTCTGATTAATGTATTTTTTTAAAGAACTTGGATGATGGGATAAATTAGAATCTCAGCAAGGTCGTGGACGATACCAAACAGAGGAGAGTGGCTGATATGCTGGAGGGCAAGGACCTCAACAGGCTGAAAAAATTAGAACCTGATGATGATACCTAATGCCACCTCATGAAGTTCAAGGCAAATGCAAAGACCTGTGTTCCGGACGTAATAACCCATGGCACAGCAAGGCTGGGGGCCAGCTCTCTAGGAAAGCCGCGTTGCACTGAAAGGCCTGAAGTCCTTGTAAGACCACAAGTTGAACAAGAGTCAGCAGTGCAGCCTTGCAGTAAAGGTGGCCAGCTGCCTCCTGGGATGTAAAAATCAGAGTGCAACTAGGAGGACAAGGAATGGGATTCTTTCCCTGTGTTTGACGCTCATGAGACTGTATTTGGAGTATGGTGTTAGGTAAGGAGCTCCCTAAGACAGGAAGGAAATTGACATCCTGGTATGACTCCAGTAGAGGAGGGTGACCAAAATGGTCAGGCAGATGGAGTACCTGGCATGTGAGGAAAGCATGAGAGAGCTGGGTTGGTTTGTTCATCCTGGAGAAGAGAAGGTGAAGGGGAAATCTTCTTGCTTATCGGGAGGGCAAGAGAGGACAGATCCAGGCTGTTCTTGGGGATGCACGTAGGGGTGGGTTGAGAGGCAGCGGAAACAACAAGGTAGAAGGCAAGAACTTTCAGCTGGATATTAGGAAATCTTTTTCATCCTGAGGGCAGTCAAATGTTGGAACGGGGGTTGAGAGAGGTTTTAAAATCTGCCAGCCTTGGAGACATTCAGACTTTCACCGGATGAGCTCCTGGTAGACCTGATCTAATGGACTTGTTCTGAGCTTGGAGTCAGACTAGAGATCTCCAGAGGTCCCTTCCACCCTGCATCATTCTGAGATTCTATGAAGGCACTGGCATGGTGATGTGAATATTAAACCATGAAACCTTGTGTGGATAGCTGCTTCACCCTAGCTTTTCCCTTTTGTTTGAAAATATACTCTGGTTTTGCGGGAGAACTCTGGCATGCTTGTACACTAAGCAGGTTTAGTCTTAGCAATGGCCTTGGGAATAGCATCTAATATCAAGGTAACCATATCTCCAAACTTGTCAGCTAATAGAACTATTTATTTCTTCATGTCCTTGCAAATGCTAAAGAGATCTTACACCCAAGTGAATTTATGTGTATATCAAGACTTAGTCTCGTGTAAATTGCTACGGCTATTTATAGGTAATTGAACTGGATGGCTTAATAGCTTTAATGCTTGTTTGTTTTACAGGGCATCGTGACTACTGGTGCTTCTTTAGACGTTATCCAACCTGATTATTTCTGGGCTTCTGTAATGTGTGAAATGAAAGATATTTTTAATTTACAGTGATGGATTTTTATGGAACCTCATCAGATTGGAATATTACTTGTTATATCTGTATATGCTATTTCTATTTTTTCAGGATGGCGTGAAACAGGTGGATCTGAAGATACACGTACAACCTGTTGTCTGCCCAATTTTTCTTTCCTATTTATTTTCTGGAGATGCAGGCTCATCAAAATTGCTACTTTTAACTAACGCTGTCCCATTAAAATACTTCTGTGTGTCCAGTTCTAATGTGAAGATAGTAACTTAAAGTCATTAGTAAACCAATTTTTGGTTTAACTATGAGTTGATGTTCTCTAACAATTGAAGGATTTATGAGAGACTGGATTTATATGAGTCTGTGTAGCCATTTGGCTGGCAAAAGATGATAGATAGACTTCAGACTAATAGGTCTTCTCTGTCTTTGCATAATCACAAAATCTGTCATGTAACTGCTTAAACGTATAGTTGAATTACTGTCAGTCTACAGTCTATGTAATGAGACACTTGATAAGGTGCTGGATCAGGGTTTGTATAGTTACAAGTGAACAGGATGAAGAGGTCTAACGCAGATTTAGAGAAGATACTTATGCTTATATTGGCTTATATTGGCTCCTTTCTTCAAATTAGTAAGTATGTATATAGGTATATTATATGTGTATTCTTTTGTATAGGCCTGCAACTGAATTTTACCATGACCTGGGGAGACTCTCATTACCTTGGACTGACAGGACTTGAAGTGATAGGAAAGGATGGTCACGCATTAAAAATAAGTACAGAACAGATTTCTGCTTTACCTCAAGACTTAAATGATCTTCCAGAGTACACAGGAGATACCAGAACGTTAGAAAAGTAAGTAGCGAAAGAACTGGATTGTCACAATTGTTTTCTGCAGGGCACTTTTTTTTTTTCCCTTTGTGCCTGTCATTTCCACCAACAATTTTTGAGTTCGTCAATTTCAGATGTATGTTACATCAGACTCTATAAAGTGACAGATTTATATAAACTTTTATTATGTTAACACATGTTAACGCGAACATGATTTTCTTACTGTCACTGCTCATTCTTGGATTTCACAAGCCACCCAGGAACAGCTTGTTGTACAAACATGAATGAGATGTTTTCCAAAGATGGTGTTTGAGTTTGGAGATGATAACATGCCAGGTTGGTAGCTCTGCTAAGGACTTTTCAGGCAGAAGTGTGGGTGTTCTGTAGCATCTGTCTATGCATATGCGGTGATATTTATGCAAGATTTCTGGACAATTTCAAGGAAAATTTTCAAGTTAGGAAAGGGTGGGGATGTATTAGGTAATTGCACAAATAGGTGGCATTCTTTTGGCAATTCTGGAGCTTTTTTTTTTTGTGACTCCAATGAAGTTTTATTCATTGACAAGTATACTTCCTCAAATTAACCTGTACTTCCTAAATGGTAGCAGTATAGAGATCATAAGGTATAGGTCTGGAGAGGACTTGGCATTTGGTTGTTATTGAAGCTGCGTCCTGTTGTTTCTGAGCCATCTCTCCCTTTCAAAGGGTATTTTCAGTTGTAATCCTGTCCTCTGGCATGTTTATGGTCTGGTTTATGAATTAGGACTTCTTTCAAAGTCTTTGAGTCTTCCTTTAAACTCTTGTATTTATCTACACGTAAACTAATTCTGTTCTTTGTAATTTCTGCTAATCTGACTAATACAGATGTCAAGCTTGCTTGTATATAATTGCTCAGTTCTTCTGCCTATTTGTATGAAAATCTCTTCTGTATGCATCAAGACCTAAGAAATCTTCCCATGAGATGCCCTATGATGAAGAGATTCTGGTGGTGGAATCTCTCCATAATGGATGGTCTGTTCATCCACCATGATGGACCCAGATGCAAAGAGTTCATTTAGCTTTTCTGTTGCTGTCTTACCTCCTCTGAAAGCTCCTTTTACAGCCTAGTCACCTGTTGATCCTACAGAATTTCTGGCAGGCTTTCTGCTCTTGATGTATTTGAGGAATTTTATTTATGGTACCTTTTCCTTGCTAGCCTTCACACTCTTCTTGGCCTGTGCATACGCTTTTCGCCTTTCGGAGTTTATGATCCTATCAATTTAGGGTTTTTTGATCATGAATTTTGTTTAAAAATGGCTTGTGATAACTTTCTTTATCCTGCCACTGAGCCAGGCTGGCTTTGATTTTTCAAGTTCTCCCTCTTTCTAACATCTTTCTCAGTAAGTACGATACATTTGTTCTGTGCTTCCGGTGTGATATCCCTTAACAGTCTCTCAGCTGTGTGTAATGATTTTATTTTATTTTGTTGCTTCTTTTTTTTTTTTGATGTGTTTCATGATTTTTGCTTAAGAACTTTTCTTGGTCTCAAGAAATAAGGGCTTTTTTTGGCTTTTGACGTTTCTGCAAGTGTGTTGAATTTGAGTACACTATAGTGCTCTTCAGCTGTAGCATTTGGAATAGGTCCTGTGTATTATTCAGGACCAAGTCAAGGATTATATCTTCTGTCATGGGCTCCCTAATCAGTTCCTCTGTGAAAGAGTCATTATTCAAATCTTTTTCCTTTAAGGAACTGCCAAGTCTGGCACTCATTCTTCCATTAAATTTTTACATAAATAGTAAGTACATAGGGCAGCATACCAAAGTAATTACGGTGGACAATTAGTTCATATTCTCCGTTACTCCATTTTGTATGCTGTAGTTTGTGGTAGAAGAATATAAAGTCAGGATGAGGAAATAATGGAATTAACTTTATCTACTCAGCCTGAAGTCTGTGCTTTTATGAAAAAACTTTCATGCTGGTAGAAAAGCTTTTTTAAAAAGTAGGAACGTGCCGAACTGCATGAAGAAGGATGTGAGCAAACTCTGCTGCCTCTCTGGGTTATTCAGCTGCCATCCAGCTCCCTGTCGGATTCCGTATAGTTGTGTTGGCATAGTAACACACTGCTGAGTGTCAGATATACTCGTTTAGGCATGGAACTATATTAATAAGTTATATTGTGTCTGAACCTTAGACTTTTGCCTTTGACCATTTTGGTACAAAGGTAGTTGAGCTTTCCTCTGCCTGCCCCTGTTCACACAGGGAAAACCTAAGGATTTTTCTGGTTTTCCTCAAATGGACCCAACTAAATGAAATACTGTTTTTTCTGCCCCAACTATTTTTAATTGAACAATTGCATATTATTTTACTGTGCTTTTTAATTGTGTACACACAGGCACAATAAGCCCTGGAAGCTGGAAGTGGCATCTAGAAAAAAATGAACGTTTAGTAATGTACCTGATTTTCATGAGAAAAGCAAGCTTTCCCTTTTTTGCAGCTAATGGATTTTTCTTTTTGTAGGTTAATAGATGGGACTAATATCACAGTAGAGGATGACCATATGTGGCTCATTCCCTTCTCTTTTGGAGAAGATCATCTGCTCACAATCCATTTTGATAAAACTGAAAGTATTGCAGGGCTTCGCTTTTGGAACTATAATAAATCTCCGGAGGATACCTATAGAGGGGTAAGTAAAAGAAAAGGAGCACTGCCAGCAAAAATATACAGCAGTGCATTGGAAAATTGGTACTGTGATGAATGAATATAGCTGCCTAAATGGAACGCCATAAATCTTTCTAGATTGTCTGAGTCTGAATTTTGTGGCAGGTATAATGCATTTCTGTCTCCACAAACAGCAAATATTGAAAAAAAGCCAGAGATAGTTTAAAGAAGTCTTCACAGCTGATTTTTCTAAGAGACACATAGAATAGCACATATTATTTTCAAGATGTATGATTCTGAAGTGGTATCCTCTCAGTATCTAGTATTTAGGCCTACCATATGATTCCTTATTTCCTGGAACACAAATGGTAGAACAAGGACACTCCTGCAACTGAAATTCGGTTTAGGTAAGTTACAGGAGGCCAGTCCATCAATACTACCTTTTCCAAGAAGCAAGAAGAGGGTCTAGAACTGTAATGTTTATTAGGGAAAGTTGACAACTTAAAACACTTTGGCTGAAGTAGTTTAGCTAAAATTGTATAACATACCTCCTCTCTTCTTTTCCAAATTGCTTGTTTTATTTATTTTTTTTCATATTAAATACTTGGAATTGACTGGCAATTGACACCTGCTGGAGATCATGTTACATCTTGCTGGCACGCTGAGTTTGACAGTCCCTCGTTTCCCTGGTTTTTCTCAGAAGCTGTATGTGCACTTGTAACGATAATGAAGAAGCAGTTGCTGTTCACCACACAGAAAGTTTATGAATCCATTTGTTTCCAGATCTTCCCCTTTACGTATAACTGTTGCATTCTTGATGTCCAAACTCAGTCAATAGATATGAAGAAAAATGTTGGTATGTGTTAAACTAGAGAGAGAAAGGACAAAAAGGATCAGCAAAGTTCTGGACAAACTTCTAGAATTGAAGTTGGAGGCACGGATCCTTCATAGGATTAGGCAAGATAGTGGCAAAAGTTGCGGAAGTGCTTCTTTGTGTAAAATTACCTTACAGGAATTGCTTCAGCATGAACTCTGCATAAAGAGGAGGTGTTCCCTTTCCACAGCATTTTTTAATATTGCGGCATCTTTTAATATTAGCACAGGGTATTGTTAAGTGCCAAAGACTCACAGAGGACCAGAGCATAAGATCTTTGATTTAAGCCACAATTGATCTAGAGATTTTAATACATGGCACCTCATTCTGTAATACATCACATTAACCCAACATGTTTGGCATGTGGGAGGGTTCAGGAGCATGTTGAGCTTACCATCTAAACATACCCCCTGTATAATAACTAGGGTGTTTTAGTAAAGTCTGTTGCTTGATTGGTATGATCCAGCATAAAGAAAGGACTCTTCCCTGTGAGAGTGGTCCAGCTCTGGGACAGCACACAGTGATGGGAGACTTTCAGAACAAAATTTGACAGGGCCCAGAGCAACCTGATTTTACTTTGCAGGCTTCTCTGCTCTGAGAAGGAGCTGTGATTGGAGACAACCTAAATCTTTTTATGATTCCGTGTACAAAATGAAATAGAAAGTGGTGATGTGGAATGTTTTTCACCACTGTTGTAAGCCCAAGGTTCTCCAAGGCCGAGCAGGGGAGAAAAGTTTGAACATGATTTTTCATACCAAATCAATTCCTTTTATGTGTGTCTGTTATTAAAGAAGGGAAAGAAATAGCTAAATCCTTAAAATCTAACGTGGAATTTGGTCTTTGGAGGCCAAACCAAGAAGGAAAGAAAGGTAGGTAGGTATGTTTTCACAGTTTACTTTGCTAGGTAGAAAAAAGAGGTGAGACTGATAAAGTATGCATGTAGGTGGCACACACCTGTAAGTCCCATAACAGTGAGTGGGTACAATTTAAATGAGGAGTTGATACCTGCAGTCCTGTAAAAGGATGAAATAAATTATTTGGAAAACCAAAGATGCAAGGTATCTGCTGGGTCACAGTAAAGAGGCTTTAGACTGTAAACCTGGGGCATCGTGACATTTGTCTCTTGAAGTATTGCTCTTCCTTCTAAGGAACAGTCCCCACGTATGAGTTATAATGATTTGCTAGGTAGCTGTAGACTGGTGGATTCTATTCACAGCTTTAGTATGAGAGGGTAACAGCAATGAACTGTCAAAATGAAGGCTGGTGTGCTATTTCCAGCTCTATGAAAAATTACCTTGTGAAAGCTTTGTTATGTGATTTGTAAAATGCTATGTGTGACGGTTGAGTGCCTTCTCAGATGATGAAAATTACTTAGAAATGAGGGCTGTAAAAGGGCACATAAATATAAGTAGCTGTGGTATAATAGGTAAGATTTCATCTCTAAATCTCTAGACTTCCCATTCAATACATGTTTCCTAAACTCTAGTGTATTTCAGTGGATTTTTCACTTCCTCTCCTTAGCCTGACAAACTGATTCACCTGGAAAGCAGCATGCAGAAGAGTTTCTGATATGAAAAGGATATTTCTTTTCTCTGCTCCCAAGTGTATTAAAGATGAAACCAGAAATAGTTTTTTCTCCATACTTGGTACTCATACAAACGTTCCCTCCTAATTAATCTTCATGCTGTTTGGAAATGAACTGAGCACCTTCTCTAGTCTAGTACAAGACCCGAAATTTTCAAATCACGAAATGTTTGTGTAAAAAAAAAAAAAAAAAAAAAAAAAAAAAAAAAAAACAAAACAGAAAACAACAAACAAACAAAAAAACCCCGACAACAACAAAAACCCAAAAAAAACCTTCCTGAAAATTAGTTGCTTTTGGGATATTGCATGTGTAACTTACTGAAATTGTAATTGAATAAGAAGTTGTTTACAAATATAAGAACTGTTACAGATACCAGGTCGCTGATACGTACAGACTTTGCAGAAAAATCAGAATGTTTTTAAGTTCTTCTCAGATAGAACCTGAAATGGGAATTTTAACTATGAATACTACATATATATTTTTAAATAGAAATCCTAATAATGAAAATTAAATATTTGCATACAAAACTAAGTTAACCTCAAATTATCATAAATACACCAGTCAGTATAAAATCCAAAGATGAGAAAACTGGCTCACAGTACCTTTAGACTAAATTGTCTTTTTGTTAACTAAATGAATCCATTTTTGGTTCAGTCCATTAATCAGCAGGCTCTAGTCATAGTGCCAGTTATAAGGCCATCGTGTTATATTTTACAGGGTGTAATAAATGCTGTTTGTGATAAACATGAAGTTATATTTAGCATATCTCAGGGCAAGCAGGGAATTTGAATTGTGATGTGACTGGGATCATGCATACAACAGCAGATGGTGCTAATGGGGGAGGGCGAAGGGGCCAGGACTCCTGCATCATCTGAATAAGTATGCCTGAATTATTTAGATTAATCTTCAGAGATTGTGTAAGACGTGCATGCATCTATGATGTGGACATGGCTCAATTCTTTTCTGCCCGGTACAGGTACCTTTTCTTTATTCATATGCCCTTAGGTTACATCCAGCACTGCTTGGTATACGAGTTTGCACGATCCTGGAAAAGTCCAAGTGCCACCTGCCACAAAGATAAATAAAACTGGTGAAATACAGGCTTTCTATAAATGCAACAGAGACACAAGTCTGCTCTCAAGAGAGCACCAGGCTATGTGATTTCTTAAAGGCTAACTTCAGCCAGTGCTGTGCAATCAGGCCTGATCTAGCAGGGCATTCAGGTGCAGGATGACTGACTGTTTCCTCAAATCACTGTTGTGACATACGCTGATGTGAAAGCCGAGTCTCTCCATTCTGTTGATTCATGTATGTATTGCTGCAGGCTCAGGAGTCACAGAATCATTTAGGTTGGAAAAGAGCTTTAAGATCGAGTCCAACTCTACACCTAACGCCGCCAAGTCCACCACTAAATTATGTCCCTCGGTGCCACATCTACCTGTCTTCTAAATACCTCCAGGGATTGTGACTTAACCACTTCCCTGGGCTGCCTGTTCCAATGCTTGGCAACCCTCTTGGTGTAGCAAGGAAGCTTCAGTTTGCTGAGATCTAGTGAGAAGCAGTAATCGAAGGATCGCTTCAATACTTTTTTTATTTTTTCCTTCCCCCCCCACCAAATCCTCACCTCTCCCATCCCCGTCAGTGTCAGCTATGATGCTCTGAATTGCACACTATGCGTTGCAACTGGTATCTGCTGGTTTAGGCTTTCTTTTGCCAAAGAATGTCATACTGTAGAGGAATGAAATAAATACAACAAAATTATGGAAATTATTTCAGCCTTTGCAGTGAATGCAATTGTTTTGGATCTATTTTTATTTTATGTAATGTAATGTCGTGTCGTGTAATCTTATGTTCTGTTATTTTAAACAAGGCAAAGGTAGTCCACGTGTTGCTGGATGGTCACAGCGTTTCCCCACCGGAGGGCTTTCTTATCCGCAAGGGACCAGGCAACTGCCATTTTGACTTTGCCCAAGAAATTCTCTTTCTTGACTATCTGCAGCCCCAGCTGACTAATAAAGTACCAAGGAGGTAAAATAGGATGTTTTTGCTATCTGAACCACACAATTTCTCTTAGCTGTTTAGTATTCTTTCATTCTTCTCTGTTGAAGCCAATTGTATGAGGCACCTAGATGAAAATGTGAAGCACTTACAGCGAAGTGTTTCACTAGGTTTTAACTATATTCTGTTAACCAGATTTTATTGAGATCAGAAGACAATCTAGTCCATAATCACAGGCGGCGGGGTTGGGGGGGCCTGTTTGTGGCTGCTTAGTTCTTTAAGTTTGTTCTCTTCTTTTCTGAATGAGCCAAGGGTACATGAGGGAAGTATTTTGTGTTGGTTTTTTGGCAGGACCGGTTCAAAGAGAATGGAACAAGCTAGTATGGACTATGAAGCACCATTAATGCCGTGTGGTTGTATCCTTCTCTGTCATTTTCTTATTTGTCATACAGAATATTTTAGAGTTATATGCTATGGTTATGAGTCCTGGCCTTTTTAAGTATGAATTAAGAATAAATAAATGGAACATAATATATGAATGTGTGACCTGTTTTCAGATACTCTGTTAGCTTTTTCTCCTGCCTTTTATAATCCATCCAAGCTGGAGGTCCATTAGCACAGCATCCAGCCAGCCTATCAAAGCTAGAAGTAGTCTTTGTATTTTTGCGTATCTTTGAATGTTTGTCTCGTTTTATGTCTTTACTAAGGTTGACGAGAACTGTGTAATATTTTTGGCCACTTTTCTTGATGTTTGTGGCTTTTTAAGCTTAAGTTTTCCCAGATAAGCGCAGCCTTTTGTGATAATACTTACTGTCATGCCGTTTGACGGGCCTTTGAAGTCCGTTAGGCTTTTCTAACGAAGCCTAGAGACAATGAGGTCTCAGCAATACTAAGTTCCTGCTGGTTTCATGAAAATCAGTGTCTGGGTAGAGGAAAGAGACCCAAATGAGTGCTCTATTAGAGAAATGGACAGCACAGACTCCAGCATTACATTTTCTGCCATTCAACTTAGGGGCATATTTGCTGGCCAGTTATCACCAGTCTAATTCAAACCCAGGTAAGGGCATATTCAGGAAACACAGGAAGGCAATAAAGGCTCTAAATAGGAGCTGTAGTGTTAGTAAGTTACAGTGCACAAGAGGGTAAGACACACTGTAAAAAAATTCAGTAGTTCTTCAGGTGATAGAAGAACACATATGAACATATATATGTGAACATGTATACATGTAAATGTGTATAGATAGACTTTTGCCTAGTTGTGCCATCTGCACTGTTCGCTTGTGTGTGTATTATCAGTCATAGAAAAGGCAGGCTTCTTGTCCTAAAAGAGAATAGTTTATTCAGAGAGGTTTGACATAGTGAAGTCATAAGTGAAAACCAGATCTTTTTTCACTCTCCTAAACCGCAAATAAGCATGTCTGACGTTGGGATGTGGGCTGCCCAATAATTTTTAAAACTGCAAACAAAATGGTCTGTTAGGACAAAGCATCAATATCAGAATTTTCCTTAATAACTTCTTGCTTTTTAGTTGTTTTCCAGTTTCAGCTTCTGACAAGCTGGGGTGATCCATACTACATTGGTTTGAATGGACTTGAGTTGTTCAATGAACATGGAGACCAAATCTTACTAACTGAAAACAGTATCCTTCTACCGACCAGATACGCAGTTTGCTCCCTGGCAAATTATCATATGGCATCACTTTTTACTTCTTCCAAATTACCAGTTTATCCTGTGTGATTACTCTGCTTGTATTTTTTGTTTGCATATGTTTTAATGTATTCTATATACTTTCATAACATTTCTTCTCTGAATGGGGTGCACCAACAAAGCAGGAGGAGGTTAGAGAAGAGAAGGCTTAGGAAGGATATGGTACTTTTTGCTATCAACATTTATTTCTTCTATAGTATGAAAGGACCAGAAAGTTTGATGAGCTATAAATTCATAAGAAAAGGTTGAGCTCGGTTCTTTGTTATGGAATCTTTCATTGTGCCACAGGAAATACATTTTTCATAAATCTTGTTCTGGAGCCTTAGGCTATTCTAGACACCCGATCCTGTTGTGAAGATAAGGGCTGAGACTAAATTTGATTCAGTGTTCCCTGGGTAACCAACAGAGGGAATGAAGGACACGTTTGAAAGATTCATGGTCATCAGGGTTACACCTCAGTGCTCTGTATCAGCTGAAGTCTCTTCAGAGCTGAAAGCTTCATACCCCAACGTATAATTCATGCAGTTCAGTCCCCTGGAAGAAACAGAGTTTCTTAGCCAACTAGATAAAAAGCATGGAAGCTGCATGAATTGTATGGCTCAAAGGGTCCTCGTTGCCTAAAAAAGAGAGGAGACAATGAAAAAGGTGGTAAAGGCTCTTTCCTGAGAGCTGTTTTTATTTGTGTCTCATATGATGCATGATGAACTTGAAACATCAGTAATGGAGAAGCATTTTGAAATTGAAAAGTGATAACGGGTTGTTTTTAAGAACAGGGGATCTTTAACTTTTAAATGGTATGTCTCTGCAGTACAATGCAATGCCAGGTAAAGATACCTCAGCTCGTTTTGAATGATTGCCTGTTTCTGCTTGTACAGCAGTGTTGCTTGGATATATTAGGGTCCCAAAACAAGCATATTTGTCTTAGAGCAATACGAAATGGGATAATTCGGTACTGAGTCTGCAGCAAGCTTTTCTTAAACGACTGAGGCATTGCTGTGTTATTGCTTAAATTCTGTATAAATACTTACAGACTCAGGCTTTTTAGAAAGCAAGACAAGGGGTGATTAATGTCCCTCAAACTGTCTTGCTAGGGATTTGTAATACTGAAGACAGTGCCATCCGTCCACGTTTCTTTGTATGTCTTTAACATACGTATGTTTTTAACATAAATGTTCTCTTATGGAGAAAATCTGGTTACCTTAGAAAGCCTGTTCAAGAGAGGGTTTAATCTTTCCTTCTCGAAGAACTGAAAGATAGGCCTTATTAGACAGTTCCTTATTTTTATCCCAAACCTTGAGGAACTTGAGCAAAACCTAGTCTGACTGATGACTACCTCCTGCAAGGATGCTTTTCTTGAGATATATTTCATATGAGGAGCTTTCACAAGTTTGCGCTAAAACAATGGGGCTTTGTCACAAAAAAGCTGGGAAGTGCCTATTCCTGATCAGTCATAAATACATATTTGAAAATAAATTAAATGCAGCTAGTTAATTTACTCCTATTTTTACAATAATTTTGAATGCCAGAACTTGTAAGGGTTGTTCTGCTTTTAAAAACGTGCCCCCAAGTTCCTCAGCTACCTGTGTGAAGTACTCAGAGTATTTTTAAGTTTTACTGCTATAGTGGCGAATACTTACTCATGGAATCTGAAAGAGCAAGCATGAACTTCTAAATATGGTGTTTCCGAAATGGATTTTTCAGTTAGTTACCCTTACAGTTTTTTTTCAGATATTGCTGCTTTTCCAGATAGCGTTAACGTTTTAGAAGATGTATCTGGAGACATCCGAACGCCAGACAAACTCATTGACAGAGTAAATGACACAACCGATGGCAGACATATGTGGCTTGCACCAGTTCTTCCTGGTTTGGTACATATTCCGTTTTCATTCCATTTTAGTGGTGTGCATAGATGTAGCTAGAAGCATAAAGCAAAGGGGAAGCATACATAATTTTGAGGTAAATTTGATATTAGTAAATGATGCTAGATCACTGCCTTTTAGAAGTTTTTTTTTATTCCATTTTCTCTTTGCACAGATAGCAGCTGTATAGATTTCCCAGGTTTGTAATCTCCTGTCTCCATGGTGCAACAGCAGAAGAATTTCCAAGGCTAGTGTAGAAGTTTTTTTTAGTTACTATAAAAAGATCCTGACAAAGGAGTTTAATATGCGTGTCTTGTGCAATAAACACCTTCCAAATAGGAGCAGACTGGGATCTTAAATTCATTTTTACAAAAAGCAATGAATGTTGTTCTAGCAGCGAGAATTTTTTTTAAATCTCATTATCCATGTTGAATTCAAATTAATAAATTAGAGATGATAGACTTAGTATTGCATGTCCTAAGGCCCTAAGTGATTCAGCCCTTTTAGAAGCCCCATGTTTAAAATACGGGGTATCAAATATCTAAACAGGAAAAGTAGATAAACTCAGATGGGTTCTGACTTTGTTTTGGCAGAGGACATTTTTTAATGGTCCTGTTATGAAGATCATTAAGATGTATTTATTTCTTAGAAGAGGGTGGATTTCAAAAATAACAAAATGTAAACCTGATGTGTGATATCTTGTAGCTTACTGTGTTGGAAAAATCCTTACTCCGTATGTTACAGTTAGTAATTAGAATATTAAAAGCAAAGAATTAAGTCAATTTTGAAAATATTTCATATATCATTATGTGTTGTAATGCAGTGGGTCTAATTAGGATAAAGCTTTTAAGTGTTCCTGGGAATACTGCCCGCTTGCATTTCTTGGGAAAACGGAAGGTCTGTGTAATGCTTGAGGCTCCTGCTGTGTAGATCCCACATCTTGAATCCCGGTAATTAATTTGATGGGCTGCTTAGATATCCGTTATAACATCATGAATGATTGATTTGACAGCCATCTGAATTTGCTCATGTCCTTATAAAAGACATGCTTGCAGAGACTGTTTCATTTTGGTAAAAGGAAAATAACAGTAACCAGGAGCTGTAGCCCAGAATCATACGCTGTTTTGTGTCTGACACCAAAGTGCCGTAGAAGAACATAAGATATCAGTAATAAAAGGGCAAGTTGATAAAGTGTGATATGCAGGGGGGAAGACTAAGTAATTTAATGGCGCTTTCTGTCTTTAAACTGTAGCAAATTATACCTTTTCAAGGTCCACGTTTTCTCTCTTCCATCTTCCATGGTATGGTTGTACAGCCAGCAAGTGCGGAGGGATTAAGCAGTCGGCCTGTTCATGGTCCTCCTCCGTAGCTGGGATGCTGAGCCAAAGCTTGTGTACACTCACATCCCCATCGCTAGGCTGCTTTGAAACTTGCTGTTTGCCTAAAAAGCTGAATTAACTCTTTGCTATACTGGAAGGTTCAAAAGCCTTTAGGAAATTTTATATCATAGCCTTTCTTTTCCTTTCTAATTCTAAAAGGGTTTTTTGTGCTTTGCAAATTTACTACTAATGCAAGTACAATTTGTTCCCCTGTTACTGATTGTCATTTTATTTATTTTTTTTCCGTCAAATTTATCATTTACTGTGAGACTAACAATTGCTATCAGAGACTATGCCCAAATTGTCTTCTGTAAAATCAGATATAAACATTTCTATTGATCACATCTACCGTTCATTCTTCAGTAAAAAAAATGCATAGCGATTTAATACAACTAGCAATATCTTCTCCAGTGCATCAAAGGATTAAGACTTCAGAGGATGCTAGAGATGAAGCTTAAGATATTTTGACCCAAAATTGATGTAGTAGCTCATAAAAGGAATAGAGGTAGCATAGAATTAACTGTAACAGGCAAGATTGGTTTCCTACAGCCTAATCTTTGGTCTTAACATCTTCACATTAGTGTCACTGAAAGTAAAATGAACAATATCTCAAGCAATAACTGTGTAGCATCTGGAGAATTGTCTCTATATTCCTATTAGTGTAGCTTAAACAAAATTGGCAAAATTTCTGCAAGAGCTTTCAAAGTCAGGGGATATAGGAGACAGTTTAGTCTTGCAAATAAAGGTGGATTCCATTTATTTTTGATAGGAATGGAATGGAATAGGACACCAGCTAGACTTGTCCTGAGGCATGTGTCTATATTTGGTTGATGAAATACTCATTAAAAGTGTCCCTTTCCCCCTCCTCCACTTGACTAACAGTCCAGGGCGACAAGCTCAGGTGTAGATGTCATCTTCTGATGAGTTATACGTACGTTTGAGAGGGCAGCTCTGGGGCAGAGACGACATCTGTGGATTACCAACAGAGATGATAGCTGAACTTAAATCCTTAGCATCAGTTATCTGTCCTCGAGCTATTTCTCTTTAAATATGGACCTGTTTTGATGCAACATACATGAGAATTTAATTTCTTTGGGGAATTTGTGCTGTGAAATATAAATTAATTCTCTTTCACAGGTGAATAGAGTATATGTCATTTTTGATGTACCTACTACTGTGTCAATGATCAAGTTATGGAATTATGCCAAAACACCTCAGAGAGGTGTGAAAGAATTCGGTGTAAGTAACTTTTGTATGCATTTTGTATGTTCTGGTGAGTCAGCCTGCTTGATTTCTGTACTTATTTTTCACAGTTTACTGAAGTGTGATTCCATAGAATCTCAAAGGATGGGATTCATCTCACTTAACTCTGCATTTAGTATTAAAATGACTAATTATGCCAGTCATCTGTCCTCCCTTTCTTGTCCGGGGAAAGAAAACTTTATCTGATTTTTTTTCTTAGATAATTGTCTTAAGATAGGATAATGCCTTCCTTTTTCCAGTGACTATAGAGCAGGCCCGAAGACTTGCTTAAACTACAAACCCAAGTTTTAGACAGCTGAAGTGAGGTGAGATTCATTAGTTCCCAGATTTAAGAGTGATTCACTCCAGTTAATAGAATGGCAATTATGTAAAACACGAAATACATTTTTAATTACATCCTTGAAAGCTGCATTAGAAACATCAGTGAGAAGACAAAAATTTGGAAAAAAAAATAATCAAACCCCATCAGCAAATAGAAAGAAATGGAAGTTTTAAGGAATAAAAGCTAAACTAATGACCAGATTCGTGAAACAAATAGGGTAAAATGATTTCTAGTTAATTGATAGAGACAGCTGCTGAAAGCAATGCCTGATTTCTAGACGGTTTGTTTGTTTGTTTGTTTCTTAAATATTTTTAGCTTCTGGTGGATGACTTGCTTGTCTACAATGGGATTCTGGATATGGTGAACCATGTAGTATCAGGCATCCTACCAACCTGTGATCCAGTGGTCCCGTATCATACCATCCTCTTTACAGACGATGAGAAAATTTGCCATCAGGAGAAGAGAACCGTTATTAGGTATGTGAGTGGATCTTGATTGGAAGAGAGAATCTTGTTTTCAGAAGACGGTTTTATGGGACTAATCTCAGCAATATGTTCATTGCTATAAAAAATTCCCTTCCCAAGCACACTCAGCCTCACTTAATGAGAAATAACCAGTAGGTTTTCAGATACTAGGACCAAATTACCAGCTTCATTTGTAAGCATTTTTTAGCTCTTACTGGGATTCATGATTCATATTTACATATGTTTTCATGGAAGGCTATAGTAATAAACACAAAAGAAAGAAGTTAGGCTTCCTTAGAGAAGAAATAACAAATCCCAATGATATTACATGGAGAGGAAAAAAAAAAAGTTAATTTAAAAGAATCAAACGTTAAAGGTAAAGAAAAGAAAAGTAAGTCCTCTGATTTGGCACAGATACTAATTAAGGAACCAGAATTCTACTATTTTATAAAAGTTCTAAAATAATAAACTTCTTAAATGAGAAATAATTTCGTTCACAGGAATGACACTTTGAAACCACTAAGTTGGCAATCTCACAGAAAATATAATGAAATGCAGTGAAAAATGCACCTATATTTAGAAGGTCAGGATTGATAGGGTCTGAAAAACAGTCCCTAGCAAGGAAAATAAAGATTGAAAGAACAATTTATTTTAAATGAGACTGAAAAGTGAAAAAATCAAAAGCTTATAGAAATAAACACTTTCTTATACATTGCACAGCTAACAAATAGAATCTCTTGCACATATATCACTTGGAAAAAAAAAGTGACAGTTTTGCATTCAAAAACGGCACATGATTCGTTCAGTAGAATATTCAAATATTTAGAAATAAGTGGAAGGAACATAAGCTGTCCTGATTAAGAACCGAAGTTCACATTTGCCTACGGGGTTTGTTTTCCAGTGTTTCTCTAGAGCATTGGCTGTTGGCCACTGGTACTGTCAACTGTTGAAATAAGCTATTAATGTTTGGATATATTGTGTTAGACTCCTGTTTTTGTACAAGTGGCTGTGTTGTCATGGTAAAATTTGGAAGTAAGCAATTTTCCAAGTGAAAAAGTTACTGAAATGAAAACGTCTTGAGGAAATAAGTGTTTTGAGAATTTTTTCAGCGGGATATAAAAAGGAGGAGGAAAAGTGAACCTTTACTTTCTTCAGCTTAAACATCTTTCTATGAGTAAAGTTATTTTGTTGGAAGCAGAGAAGCACCAGCTGTAATCATAGGTCTTTTCCACATAACTTCCTTTGCACATATTTGTAAGATGTATATCCTTTAATTTAGTTTTAAGAGGGGGTATACTTCTGGGGTCACGCAAACTGCATGATCTGTTTTCCAGTCAAGAACGTGTGGAGTCTCTTCTAGACCTCTGCGCAGGAGCGTTCTTGGTCTTTTTTCTGTTGTTTTGCGATGTTCTTTTCCCTTTTTTCACTTACTACCCTACTAAAATGTAGAATAGAAATGTAGAATAGCAACAGAAGACAAATCCCTTAGTACGTGCTGGATAATGTCCCTCCATTTTAAAAATGCTCTT
Source organism: Larus michahellis (assembly GCF_964199755.1). Classification (NCBI taxonomy): domain Eukaryota; kingdom Metazoa; phylum Chordata; class Aves; order Charadriiformes; family Laridae; genus Larus; species Larus michahellis. Next base: position 16,172,180 of record NC_133903.1, on the reverse strand, counting down.
GAGCTTTTATATATTGTTGCTTCTGACTTTGGCCTGTTCTCTTTCACATGTCACAGTTCAATATTTTATGAACTCTGAACTTGAGTCTGATATTATCATCAATAGCAAAGTTCTGATTTACTTCAGTATTGGTTCCCCTGTTTCGCTCTGACGGTTTGGGAGACATTACATTTTTCTCCAGAAATAGAAACCTATTTTGTGCAGTATTTGTAGAGGAAAGAAAAATACCCTTCTTTTTTCCAAAGGCATGGATGTTTTGTTTTTGTCTATGTGAAAGTGAGATGTTGTTAGTGATGTTTTCTTTAACTTTCCATTCAGCTCACATTTTTTTTTCTGTAATTTGTTTAATTTAATTTAACTAGGAAGTTATTACTTCTTTCCCCAAAAGAAATTGTTAAAATTTTGCATCAGCCTGCAAACAAAAATTGTCACAGTAAATGAATTTTGTTTCCTTCAGAAAATTTTCAAATAATGCTATACCAACATTGCAAGACTGCGTTAAGTTCCGTATAGGGATTTTTATACCCTCTTTGTACAGCGCTGATGTGAAAACTCACTGTGGTTAATGTGGTTCAAGCTGTGTAGGCAGGCAAGAAAATTGTAGAGTGAATATAATATTTATATTTGAATATGTGCCTGAATGAATGCCACTAATTAAAACTGGCAAGAAATCCTTCGGGTGGATGCAAACAGAATGCCTTTCCTTTCTAGGTAGTCTCATATAATGTGGCTGTGCTTCATAGCTTTGGTTAGCCTTCAGGACCTAAATAACTTATTTGGTAACCTTTGCCGTGACTCTCATAATATTTCACAATGTTGATTATTTTGGCTATTGTACTGATTTTGATCTTTTCAGCAATCATGTGGGAGATCAGGATGTACGAATGATGAATGAAAATGAGATTGTCACCAACAGCAAAAAGAAGCAGGTTGTGGCTGATCCAGGTTGGTTCTGTCTTCTACAGTTTTCTTCTGCTCACTTTCTAACAGTCAGTATGAATAACGAGCATTGTTTTAGATCTGAACTGGGAAAAGTGGGGAGACTTACACCTCTTTTAGATATTTAGCTCTACTTTTTCTACCATTGGAAGGCAAACCCAAAAAGTCATACTTTGATGTATGTAGCAGGTAGTCATAGCTTATAACAACATATACACAGAAGTCCTCAAGAAAGAAATGGACTGAAGATAAACTGAAAACTGGTGTTAATTGTGCAGGTTCAGAGATAGCTTTTGGAATAATAGGCTCATTGCATCTCCACTGGCCTTTTAAACAGCTTTAGAGATGATACATGTGTGTCTCAGAACTAGCTGCTTGTTGCTCCCCAAGCAAATCCAAAATCACGATAAGTGTAACAAGGGGGAAAACATGTTGACTTTATTCCTCCCACTGTCTTTCTGGTTGGTCTTTTCTCTTACAAAGTCATAATTAAAAAGACAACCTCTTCCCCCCCCCCCCCCCCCCCCCCAAGGAGACAGAGTAGATTGTATTTATAGTCTGAAGAGTCCTAGTCATTCATTGTAAATTACTCAGAATAGCTCCCTAAATACGTTACAAATTCTCAGCCAAGCTGGTATATTCGTGATTGGTTTTCTCTCCTGAGCATGACACTTTCTGCAATTAGTTCCTCTAGAAAGTGTTGCAGAAATTATTTGATGGCTTTTAATAACAGTTCTGTAGGAGAAGGATTTGAAACACCATTGCCTATACAAATACAGCTTCAACGTTATGTATGTTAGCATTAGCTGCATCAAAAGTATTTTGGAGATCTGTGCCTGTTGTAATGACATCCTGGGTTCCAGTGCAGACATACCCTATGTCCAGTAAAGAACAGTTGTCGTTGCCATGGCCGTGACATCTATTGTGCAAGCATTAAGGACACGGAATGCCTCTGAAGTCCTAAGCTGAGGGTTGCCTATTGCCATCTGCCCCATGTCTCCTCTGTAGTACTTACTGGTATCAGCTGCAGTGGTTGATAACGTGGATTCGTAGAATGATTTGGGTTGGAGGAGACCTTAGGGGTCCCCACCTGAGGGAGGGTCCAGCCTCCTACTCAGAACAGTGTCAACATTGAATTCAGACCAGATTCCACAGGAAAGCAATTCCATGGGACTGTGAAAAAATTGGCAGCACTCACTGTTAATGTAAGAACCATTACTGAGAAGCGTAGCTTAGCTTGCTTTCATTCTGGGATGGAAAGAGAAATGGGCATGTTTCTTCCTCATTTTAGTCTGTGGCTTCACTGCTAATACAGGTACAGTCTTAAAACAGCACTCTGTTTTCCCTAACAGCTTTGCGTCCAAAAACCTGCATATGTGAAAAAGGACTGCAGAGGAGGAAAAGATAACAAGGGCTTGTGATTGGAAAGTCCTGAATACATCCAGCTCTAAATAACCACGATCTTAGATCTCCAAGATATGTATCATCCAAATGGAAGACTTCCCACGTCTGCTGCTGCTGAACCACCTCCTGTCTTATGAGACCAAGTTTTATTCACTAGAGGAAACTTTCTTCAGTAATGAAATTTAAAGCATGAATTCAATTTTCTGTGTTTTTTTTTAATTGTCATTATCTGTCTGATTTCCCCACCCACCCCGGCCCCCTTAATTGAAAATCCAGGGAGGAAGGAACATAAAGGAGTGAGAGAGAACCTTATTGCTAACTGACCGCTGGTCCTGCCAAGTACCAAGAACTTGGGTGAAGCAGGATGGTTATAACGAGAGATCTGTCAGAGCATTTCTCAAGCTTTAATTCCTAAGTCCTAGCTGGATGATCATGAAGCTCCTCACGAGAAGAAAGTGTCTGCTTTGTTTCTGTTGCCTGTAAATAGTTCTTTGGGAAATGCACTTATTAGAGTGCAATCTTTACGTCTGTGTTTCTGGGCTGCCACTGTATGTTTTGATGCCACGGCTCTCTCTGGGGGCTGATGCTGTTTCTGACATCTGGAGAGATTCTACTGGGTATGGAGAAGTGTGATGAATGCTTTTAGACAATGGACATCAGGAAGTGGGTTTATCAAGGTTTAATAAGTAAGTTTCAGCTGCCACTTCTTTCGTCTTTTGCAGGGAAATAATTATTTATTTCATTATTTCACTACCATGAAAAAAGCAAAATAGGTGTTTTGCCTGAAGTGCCATTGACAGGCGCTCTACACATTCTTCAGAGTCCTGCTACAGAGAAATGTTCTTTTCTCCTGTTTTGCCTGAACTTGGTTATATGAACAAGGAGACCATACCTCTGTGCTGCACCAACCAGATCTGTTGCCAGCGACATATCATCACTTTTGAGAAATGGTAAATGTATTTTAAGTAGAAGAAGGTAAGGAGTGAACTGCATTTTTAAACACAAAATACCCTGCATATGTCGTCATTTAAACAAAAACTCTAACTGAATAATTATGCTGCAGGATTTGTAGCTATGCAAAAGTACTTTCCACTGAAAATTTGTTGGTTGTGACAACCTGTAAATCTCTTCCATAGAAGATTCTTCCTTTCTCACTTAGAACTCTCTCATTGTTTCATGAGACAAGTGGACACTGAAGTTGGTATATGCTTTTAGACATGAAACAGAGATATACTATTGCAGCTCCTGATACAGAATCAAAATGTGCTGCTTCTTTCCTGTACTAATGAGGAGTGTGATATCCTGTATATTTGCTTATAAAAAATGTGCTTGTTAACTGACGTTGGCTAAGCTGAAAAGACACAAGACAGCAATACATTTCCCGGATTTCTGTGTATTGATGGAAGCAACAAAATGTATTTTGTACCAAATACAAAACACTTTACTTCTAATGTAACATAGTGTATGTGAGTATATTGTACCTTGTTTAAAGGCTCTTCCCAAACTGCACTGACAAAAGAACCCTCTGTTGTTCTGAGAACTGTCTCCACTAGTGTGTTCTCCAGTGTAGGTCTACCAAGAACCAAGTTTTAACTTTTGCTCCAAATCAGATAACCGTTACATGCAACTCCAAATGAAGAGGAGGAGGAGCTGAAGGGAGGGTTATTGGTAGGGCTAAGAACAGATATAAATGTATGCTTTTGGAAGAGGAGAGGCTATAGCAAGGGTTTTAAGACCTAAGGCACAATCATGTAGGCATGCCTACATGTAGTCATGTAGGCGATCTCTAGATGAGGCCTGTCACAGTGTTTGTTCTTCAGAGAAAATTGCATTGAATGTGAAGAGAAATGAAACCCGTTGTGTTTCCTGGCACAGAATAGCATCCTTCTTATTGATCAGAAAAGCTATGAGGGGGAGAGGACTTTCTGTGCTCATCTGTCTTCTCTGTATCTGTCTGGAGCATCTCAACTCCTATGCAATGGATTAATGATTTTTCAACGCTAATCCTTTGAACTAACTCCAGGTTTTGTAAATTATTGGAAAATACTTGGTCAAGCTCAGGTGGGTCACAGTTCTCGCTATTATCTGTTTGTCTGGTCAGTTGGTAACAGCAGCCAGTTTTCGCATCGTTTGCATCCTGGAAGTCTGTATCCAGCACAACTGGTCTGGCACAGAGAGCATTGGCTTGTACCTTCTGCCAACCTCTCCTAGCAGCTCCTTTTACTCGTTCAAGAGACGCCCCGCAATTGGCACACTGTGGAAAGACCATGAAAGTCTTTAAAATATTTCCAAAAAATTGTTAAGTCGTGCAACATCCTCCTCTGCGTTGTCTCTGTTTGAAAGAAGGGTTTACCAGCCTGCTCTCTGTTCTGGGATGACACACGCCACCAAGGCAAGGCCTAATGAAGTCCTGGATTCTAGTCAGTCCTATATAGAAAGTAGCATAATGTTTAGAAAATACTTTATGAATCTCTGTGGTGTAGGAGATGTCAGTGTTTGCCCTCCTAATTGGAGCTGAGATATAATGACCCTTTATATAACCAAAGATAATTGTCTAGTCAGTCCTATATGCTCAAACATAGATACTCAATGCATTTCCATAGTGAATCATGGCTTAAAAAAAAAGTTTTATTCCATTTTTCACCTTTTTTTAACTAACTAGTCACAAGTACATTCATGTCAGATGCATTTACAGGAGGGAAAAGAGGAAGAGTAAACATGCCATCAAAAAAATCCCCACGGAGCACTTCAGTCAATGTCAGGCATAGTTTCAGCAGGAGTAGTTCGGCAAGAATGTGCACAGTAACATCATTTGACATTGTCAAAAGCATGAGAAAGGAAAAGGAAGGATTAACATGAATTCTCGATGAAGCCTTTGAGGTAAATTATTAAACTTTTGCCCAGTTCCAATTTTTGTGCTGCTCAGAAACCTTTATGTCTTAGTTGCTCACCTTTTACCTGTAGTGACTTGCTTGAAAGGGGTTGGATCAAGATAACAGAAACGAGTTTGTTTGTCCCACAATGACACTGAGAAGGGCAGAGGATAAAGAAATAATCTGTGAGAAAGTACCTGTCATGCTGTCTACTTTTTCATCTTTAAAAAGATATATTTATCAACCTTCACAGTGTAATCTGAAAGCTGGGATGCCTGAGAAGGCCTGCAGCTTCTGTTTTCAATTTCTGCCTTTTTGTGGTTTAATCCAGTAGAATTTAACCATCAGTGAGAGAAGCACCTGTCCTGTGGACAAGAGAGCAAGCAGTGGTGCAGGCAGTGTAAAAGACAGCACAGAAGACATGGAAGCTCATGTATTACTGAGTCAGGAGCCTCATCCTTATTTTGAAGGATGAACCCTTAAGAGCTACGTGAGGAGCTACATACAGCGGATAGATTAAACTGAGCCTTTCTCATGGCTTAGGCTGGATTTGAACATAAAATTGCACCACAGCATCCTGCTTAGGTGATGCTGTTTTCTCTAAGATTTCCTGGTCCTGATGGGCTTTTACCATGTTTATGGTGTGTTGGGCATTCCCCAGAGTGATGTTTGGCCCTGTCATTTCAGGGACATTTGTCAGACTGGGAACATCTGCAAGAGCCCCAGAGTGTCAGTGAGTTGACTGGGTGTTGTGAGATTGGACAGAGGTCTTGTATACCAGGTAGCAGACTGGAACAACCAGGGATAGGACTCGCTGCCAGTGATGAAGTGAGGATTAGAGCAATGGGTGAGGGAGGTTGAATGTTGAGTCTTTAAACCGACTTATGTTACCAGGAAAAGCTCACTTCTCAGCCGAAGTCAGGTAAGAGCAAACATGAAGTGCTGTATTGACATCTGAATTCTGGCTCGTGCAGGGGGTGAAATCTGCTTTCCCTTCGATTGAGGTGGGGGCTTTTACTCTGTAAGACAGAAGCATTTTCCGTTCCCTCCTGCTATCTGCTTCGGCAGTCCTCAAATTGGGTGCATCTCTACACTGGCCTGGGGAATACAGCAAGTGATTAGAGTCCAAACCAGCACTGGTGTGAGCAGGCATGTTGTGTAGGGATGCCTTAGGCTGGCCTCCGTGTTCTGGGGCTGCTGATCCAGGAGGCTGGGCTCTAACAGGAGCCACTCTTCTGGTAAAAGTCACTGAAGTAGCCAAATCTCTTCCAATAGTCTTAAAAAAAAATGTAAACTCGAGAACATACTGCCTAGTAATGGTTTCACCAGGACTGTAAATACTGTAACTGTGCACACCACAGCATTTGATGCACCTTCCTATATTCCCTTTCAGCTTTTTTCCTCATGTCTATCTTTTAGCTGCATCATTTATACTTAGAAGATCATTCCTTTTGTGGTCCAAAATGGTCCTGAAGGTCCTGTTCAGAATCATTCTTTGTCTTGCAGACATGACCGACCTGTTCTGCTCCTCAGACATATGTACTCGGATGTATTACAACATTCATTTCAACCTAATTTTCATTCTTTAATTTCATTCATTTCATTAGTTTCCCTATGTAGGCTGCTTGCTATCTGTGGTGTCACCGACCCCTGTGATCACAGCACAGTGGCTCCTCTTTCCATGGGGCCCTTGTATCCAGGGGTGCCGGACTACATGTCTGCCTGCTTGATTATTGTCCATTCAAAAATGCTGCAGTGATAAATGTTAATTTTGGATATGTGCACTGACGTGTCTCCTCGAAAGAGCAGAGAGGAGTATAGCGTACTGGAAGAATGTTTGCTTCCATTTGAGTGCTGAGGTCCTGGTATTCAGAGCGCAAGGAGGAGGGTTCCTGGCTCAGTGGTCTCTTTGCCCATTTCTGTGACTATTTGCTTGTTTGCTGAGAAATGATTTACAGCCCATGTGAGACACAAACATCCTTTTATCACGCAGCTTGTATCACCCTAATGGAATTCTGTCAGCTGAGGATGAAATGTGGACTAAGAAAGCAATTATAGAGTGAATCTCCTAGCTGCAGGAAGAGCTGAGAGATGGGGACAGAGTGCCCAGCTGGAGTAATTTCCTGTCCGACTGGCCTCTAAATCTTGCTGGGAAGAGATCACTTTTCCACCCTTGTCTAATATCATCAGCTCCATTCACCCTGGCTCAGGACCCTGTGAAGTGCTAGGCATAAAAGGAAACATTTGCAATTTGTGACTTCTCTCTTACTGACCTAGAAATTACTGGAAAAGGGGAAAACAAGGCTACAGACCTTCTGTCTGATGGCTCTCTAGTGTTCCCTTTCTTAGCTCCTGGTTGAAGGAGAGGATTGACCATTGCAATGATCAGCAAGGAGGAGTTTCCCAGCCTGGACTATTGCTTCCAACATGTTTCTCCACCTGTAGCTCGCTGCTTTGGCTCCAATTAGGAGAGGAAAACCACCACCTCATGATCTGCTAGCAGCCTTCCCCAGGTATGCTGTTGATTTCTGGAAGGTCCCAGTTATATAGTGAGACCACAGTGAAATCCTGCTTTTAGCTTTCCACTTGCTTGGTTCTCTTTGGTGTGACTAAAATCAACTTGACTCAAATTCTTAGTGTGTCTCTGCTCTATTGCTCATGAGACTTCCAAAAATGTCATGCACAGATTTTGTGCAGTTTTCCCAAGAGGATGGGCATTCTGGGGAACCATAAGCCTAAGGAGATATATCAGGTAGATACAATTAACTTGTGCTCAACTCTTCCCTCTTACTCACACATGATCTGTTGTTTCAGAGCTCAGTTGCTTGTGTTCCTTAGCTTATCTGGATCTAACTGGAAAAGGAGCTTCACAGTGGTTTTTGAAAGGTCATCATGCGGGGCTAAGCATGTGGAGGTGAAGGTCAGAGAACGCTGAAGGAACTTAGAAATAGCCAAGTCTCCATCTTCTCAGCAAAGAAGCCAGTTGCTACCTGAAAATATTCTGGCCCTGGAGGAGGCAGGGGGTGGGCACAGTGCTAAAGAGAAGTTTTAGGTCTGGCCGCTGCATCTCAGAGCTGTTGTAAGGGCCAGGAGGAGCCTGGTACTCAGCTGCTGCCTCCCGAGAGTGTGAGCCCAGCTGAGTGTTATGGACTGAACTGAGCTCCACACTGTATCCCAGTTGGTACAGCTGGAGCTGAAACATGTTGGTCAAAGGCTTGGGAAGCAAGCAGGGTGGGTATAAGGGTGGGGGAATACAGAAGGTGCTATGGCTGTGAGGGTTTCTCAGGAAAATGATTCTTCACCCAAGGGGAGCATTGTGCTTGGGAGAAGAGATGGTCCCTGCGGTAAAGATAACAAACTGGGAGCAGTTGAGCCCTATTATCTTTATCACTAAGATCTCTCTTCTGCCTGATGGCAGCGTAAGGTGGCTGCTAGAATAGATGTTTCTGTCTGTAACAAGCTACAGAACTTTCATCTTGAGCAAGAGAGAGCTTTCATCTTCCATCAGAAAGGGCAAGGACTGAGGCAGCACCGGCGCAGCAGCTTTACCAAGGGTACGGTGTGGTTGGCAGGAAAATGAGTCAGCCAGCACAGCAAACTGGGCTGCGACACTGCCGACTGTCAGCCCCGCTTGCTTCCGAGTCTGGCTTAGCAAGTGTAAAACACTGATGGTGCTGTTCCTGCCTGTTATTCATGGCTCTGTGCTCCCATTCATCAAAGATTTTCCTGGCTGCTTTCTGCAATTACAAACCTTTTTTTTTTTTTTAATTGTTTTTTACCTTACAAAAGTCAGACCAGGTTACACAGGGCGTCATCCAGTTTGGCCTGGAAAAACTTCCAGGGATGGAGGCTGCACAACCTCTCTGGGCAATCTGTTTTAATACTTGACGATCCTAATAGGGAAAAAGTTTTTCCTTTGACATGTAATAATCTATACTTCCCCCCCCACCCCCCGATTAAAGTCCTAGATCAGCATGGATAAGACTTCTGGCATTGCAGAAAGGTCATCTCTGCTGTCGTCATCTAGCTGTATAATAATAAATTCAGTCTCCCAACTATAATTTGAGATTTGCAGATTAGCAGAAGTCTTATGATCTGCCTCTTTCCTGGTCTGCTGGAGGCACTGCTAAAAATAGAGTAAGTCACAAAGCTACCTGAAATGGTATGAGCCTGAACAGTGGTAAAAATTAATCTGCAATGAATGTTGGTTCTGGCTTGTTTCCAAAGGAGTGTTTTTGGATGGCTTGCTATATATTGGAAACTGTTTGGTAAGAATTAGTTGGCGAACAGATGAATCAAACTGACATTTCCATTACCAACAGGAGATCTGTCTGCGGCCAGAATTCATGGAGAAGGATGCGGGATGATAGTAAGACTTTTCATTATGTTTAATATTGTCAGAGACATGAAATAGCTCTTATTATTCATCTCCCTGGGATGGTAACGTATCTGAATATTAACACAAAACGAGAGATCTGATCAAAACCCACTGACCCAACAAGACATTGATGTGTATTTTAATCACTCTCATTAGGGCATGGAGAAAATGTACTCTTCACAATAAATCTGCAAGAAGCTCAGATCTGCATTTGTCAGTACAGTACTTGGGTAGATCAGTGCATGTTCTGTCCTTGTGTATTCTGTCCGAAGTCCTTTGGGATCCCACAGTGTCACTCTTTGTCCTGGGAGAGTAGCATTAAGGCCCTAGGGAGATCTGTACCTTGGTCGTCTGTTTGTGGTTTGAGAATAAGGGTCAGGGGACGACTTGTTGGACGCTTGTTTGCCTGTCAAGACTCCAAGGGCAGCAGAGGGCCCTAGGGGAGGGCTCCAGCTCATAGAAGCATACGGATATAACAAATGGAAAAGGGTCTGCAGGGGCAGTTTTCACCTTGGGAAACGACGAGTGTAGATTTAATGTGAAAAGTTGAATTGGAGCGCGCAAGAGAAACTAGGTATATAAATGTATAGAGAACACATCATGGGAAGGGATTAATGGTAATTAATGGCACCACCCAAACCCTTGTGACTCAGATTTCAGTACAGATGATGCCAATAATTAATATAAAGATGTTGACAGTGGTCTAAAACTAGTTCTGCTATATTTTAAGTCATAAATCAGAAGGGCTGGTGGACTTGTTCTGCAGAAAGGGTTCACTTTATGCAGGGATATTGTTATTAACAGTACAAAGGGGTAAGCATGAGGTCATAAAATGTATGATTCAGTGACTGATTTTGACTGCAATTATGCATTACAGATATTAATGAGATGTCTGAAAAATGAATTCGCAATGCATATAGATCTAACCATAGTAAAGGGCCCTCCAAAACAGTGCCACAGAAACTTTGCCATTTATCTTCTTTATCCACTGATGCAGATGTGAATTAAGTTTCTCCAGGCTCATTAGCCTGTGGAGAGCTCCTGTCTAGATGATGTCCCAGCACAGTGCTGCTGGGAGAAGAAAACTCCTCAGGTTTTCCTGTGGTGGATCTGATTTGCAAGTGATTCCAGTGCAGGTTGTTTGTATGGCTTCTCTCTGCCTTCTTTTTTTTTTTTTTTTTTTTTGGTTGTTGTCAGATGTTTGTTGTATTGTAACGGTTTAGTTTTTGCAGCACAGATCTTATTGTTTGGTCTCTTTTACTAGAATACTATCTGATCAGGGGAGTTGAACCAGTTGACCTCCAGAGGCTCTTTCCAGCCTAAATTATTCTGTGATTCAATGACCAGCATGGATCAGGACCAAGTTTAACATAACTTATCTGCTGTAGAATCTGTTCTGCCAACTGAAGCCTACCGAGCCACAGCAGGGTGAATATTAATAGGTTGCTTATTTAATGCACTCAATCAGTACAAACTACGGATTGCTTGAGGCTGGAAAAAGTGTTTCATGTCCTCACACTTCTGACTAGACACCTGCTCCTGGAGATGACATGGGGAAAGACAACCTGTGCCATGGCTCTCGGGTCCTCAGGTTACATGCAGGGATGAATACACAGCAGACAGCGCGTGTTGCTTGAATAAGTGTAATATTAATGAATCTCTGGATCTGGGTGTGACTGGAGAATAGCAAATGTAATGCCTGTAGCTAAGAGAGAAAAAAATCATTTGATCTGGTATTGGGTCTTCAGACTTGAAAGTGCGTGTTCAAGGAAAAAAATAGAGTTATGTAGAGAATAGATGGAATGCAACATAGATTTATAGACTAATTTTTCACTGTGTGTCTGATTGCCTTCTCTGCCTGTCTCTATACAAGTGAAGGTGATAACATTTTGGAGAGAAGGCTTATTTGGGCTAAGGAGCAATGCAGGCATGGTGCAAATCAGTATGAATTGTCCAAGAAGAACAATGGCTGAATCTTTTTAACTGTCAGAATAATGGGACTGTGTAATTGCCTTTCTGTCTGAATACCAGGCAGCAAGACCTTAAGTCTTAAGACAGAGCATGCTTGTAACAGGACACATTTCTGGCAAGCGCAGGGTGCTATAAGTGAAAGCAAAAAAATTGCTTTCAGGCCCATGTAGTTAAGATATTGCTGTCTTATTTCTGTTATGCTGACTCAGCTCTGTCACCCTCTAAGGAGAAAGGCCCTTTCTGCAGGTGTAGGCGTTCAGCCCTCACCCTCCTCTTACATTAGGAGTGGGTGACTATAGAAAAAATAGACTGGACACAGAAAAGCTCTCCAGAACGGTGGGAAGACTGCTCTGTTTCTCTCCCTAGCAAAACTAAGTAAAGAAAGCTAGCAAGGAAAGCTAAGGCTTGTAAAAGCATGAAAGGACAAACAATGGGAATGCTCAGGAAAATAAGTAGAAAAATAATGCATTTTTCTCCTCGTAGAGAAATCGGAGAAGGTGGCTCAAGTACTGGAGATGGTCACAAAGGTGCAGATAGTCACTGAAGAGCAAACCATTTTCATGGAGGTAGAGCTGCCTTCAAGGTACAAACTCAGCAGAGGAAAAGAAGGAAGCAGGGAGTCTGGAAAAGACAAATGCAGCTGGTATGCCCTGTTGCTTTTTTCACAGGTTCCCTGTTTTTGATCACTTGGGCTGCTGCAGCAGGTAAGGCACTGGGGACGGACATGTTCTGGGTTTTGATGTATTTGTCACATAGAGACCCGGGAAGTGACTGTTTCCAAGAAGTGTCAATGATGCTCTGAAAGGGGGTGGGTGAACCAGTAGGGTAGGGAAGCAGTGTCTTCCATTGGTACTGAGCAAAATGGTACAAGGACATCCCTCCACCCTCACCAGATCTTTACAAAATGGGCTCCAAGGCCAACCCTGTGAGCAGAACCTGATGGACAAACTGTTGTTCATCCAGTGCATTTTACTGGGTCCCAGACAGGGAGGAAGGAACTCCAGGGACATTTTCCTCTGTGTCCTCCATGACCAGCTGCCTCCTTCCCCTGGGGCAGGCTCCATAGCAGCTGTCGCCTTATGGGGCCTTTGCAAGGGGTCAACCTTTCAGCATCATTGTCACGAGAAGGCGATGTGCAGTTGTTAACACACGTGAGCTGGTCTGTCAGCTCAGTCATCTGAGGTTGGGAGAGATGGAGGTCACAGACCTCTACCTGTTTCACTGGTGGGTTGGTGAGTTAGGGACATATGGCACATTTTGCACCCTGGCCCCAGTTACCTAGCATGGAGACCTGCTTGGGTGCAACTGCAGCTGCCGACCTCTGTGTCCTGGGGTTCTTCACATGTAACCCAGGGCGCAGATGGGCAGGGGAGGGTGTTTTGCTGCATACCCAGGTCTCATCCCGGTCTGTATTCTGATTGTTGATCGATTTGATGTGCAAAGCATTTTTAGACAAAAAGAAAAAAAATCAATAAAAAAGAACAGGCACAATTTTCTAACAAGTAATGTTATTTAATGAATGATATACTCTAGAAAATAGAAACTACCCAGATGCTGGTTGGTTGGTCTGTTTGGGGCTGGGAGAAGGCCCTTGCTTGGACATACAATGCCTTCTCTGGTTTCTTTTGTCAGCATTTGTAGTTGCTGGAAACAAGGAAACGTCCATACATTGAAAGAGACACCAAGGGGGCAATTTTTTTTCTAAAAATGTGGGAAGTATGCAGGTTGTCTTTCCACCCTGTCTCATTGGGCAAGTGGCATGAAGGGCTCAGTGCTCACCAATATCTTAACAGATGATTCACACCTAAAAGGGATAGACTCAACCAACGGTACCTACCACAGTTCAGTCCTCTAAAATCATCGGCGACTTCTCACTTTGTAAATCATCCTGTGGGCTCTGGTGTTATTGGACTTCTTTCTGGGTGCTTTTCTGCACGTGTTGTGTCTCTTCCCTCAAGGTCTGGCTGCTAATTCCAGGGAATATGCTTTTCAGAATGTCACAGTACACCATGTACAGCTCTGGGTCTAGTTTGGGCTTGGGCAGAGATCGGGAGTTGCAGGCCTGTTCAGTGACCGAGTGCTGTATCAAGTAGATGTCGCTGAAGAGCGCGGTTAGGATCTTGTGTGCAGCTTTGTAAGGGTCATCTTCAAACTGCACCATCGCCTTGAGCTCCGTCAGGGTATAGCCATTGTAACGCTTGCTGTCTTCAGCCAGGGGCTGCACAGTCTCACCAATGTGTCTCACTTTCCACTTCAGGCATTTCAGTTCTTCTTTTACATCCTCTAGTTCTTTCTCCATGGCTTGGAATTCCTTCGTGGTTATAAATCTCCTGCCAAGGAAAGAAGTGGCAGACACAGTGTGGAGTTCAGCGGCTCAGAGGAGTGAAATCAACCCAGCTTGCCTGGGGTCGGGCTGCAGAGCCTGAGGTTTGGGAAGGGAAACACCAGCCGTGTCACTGAATACCATCCCCAGCTCTGATCTGTCAGGCTTCATGGTACCAGCAGAGTTTCTCTCTGCTGCTGTGGGCAGAGATGTGCTTTCTCATTTGGAAGGAAATGAGGCACTTTAAAGCTGTGCTCTGTTAGAGGAGCTGAGGTTGATAACCCGGCCCAGGGATGGTCTGTAATCAGGTCTGGAGAGCTAAATGAATGTATGGAAAATACGGTATTTTGCTTCTTGGATAACAGGGTTTAGTGGGAGCACTGGGTAGTTACTGGAAAACAAATACCAGGAACATCTAAATCATAAAAGATATTCAAATTTTTTTATGAGGGGGTCTTAATGACCAAGTTGAGTCATTTGAGGACTTAAACATATGTATGGTGTGGATACATACCGTTCGTGATCAGGATCTTCCAGATCTGATTCAAAACCCTTTCCTGTATTCTTTAATCCAGTTTTAGAATAGCCAGGAGACTGGGAACTGTCTTCAGGAGCCGTTGTTGCTGGAGGCCTTGTGCTTTTCCTGGTTGGGGTCAGTGTGTGATCTGATGCTGAAGCTTGTACGTTTTGTGCTGTGTGAGGACAAAAGGTGTAGAAGGAAGTTGCATTGATCCCTGGACTGACTGGTGAGGAGTCAGAGTATTGCTGTGCCTTGGCTGAGCTGGGTGTTAGACTGAGCCTGGGGCTGGCTGGGCGAGATACTGGAATAGTCCTTGCTCCCAGTGGGCTGGAACACGATATTGCTAAATTTTCATCTCTTTGCTCAAATGGTTGAGGGTTTGGTGATTCTCCCGGGGCCAATCTAGCGATGGAGGCGATGTCCAGCAGGGTTTGATCCTGAACCATGGAGATCTGGCTGGTCGGTTCTGATGAAAGTGAAGAGCTGCTTGATATGTCGCTGGAAGAGCTTGACGTAGCGAATGGGGGTATTTTCTGAGCATTATGGTCACTCCTGTTCCTCTGCGTGCTAGTGACATTTAGAGCTGGGTGTTGTGAAGCCCTAAAGACAGACAAACACACACTTTTTCCTCTGAACTGGGCTAAAGGCTCATAAGACAATTTTAGGCCTATTTGGGACAATTTAAAGCCTGTTTCCCATAATTGCATTTCCCCATAG